>NC_068356.1:64255553-64345553 GCF_020536995.1 Dreissena polymorpha
GTGGTGGTGGTGGTGGTGGTGGTGGTGGCCATAAAGTTCATGGGCTGGTCTCCAGGTCCGTTATATCGTGCTTCTGTGAAATTCATCATGTTCTTTTTTAAAATTATATCACATATTTGTTTAGATTTCACAGTTTGCAAAACTTTCTGTAATGGTATTAAAAGGTAAAGGTAAAGTTTTTTTATTATAGTGTCACCCCTATTGAAAGGGCCTGCCATTTTGACTTATGAAACACTTTTTGCGTGTGTACCATGTGCCTCCCAAGTCCTATCACTATGCCAGGGGCCAGGCGGATAAAAGTCGGTAACCATTCGTTTTTAACTAGCTCGCGGCTCACGAGCCGGTCATATCGGAACAAGTCCCTTGACAAACATCCATCCTTCGACAAACGCTCCCCATCGGGCTCGAACCTTCGACCTCCCGATCCCGAGGCGGACGCCTAATCCACCACGCCACGGCGACGGTCTCATTATATTACTCATTCTAGAGCGCCAACGGTTTGTTTACATCCGATTAGTCTCTGCGTAAAACAATCACTCACTTCATGGCGGTTCTGTTCAATTCCTACGCTATTCATTGTTGCCTTCATAAACACGTGAATAGGTTCATCACTTGAAGGACATTAATTATTCATCAAAACTGGTGGTATTAATTTTACACTTTCACCAGTAATAAACAGTTCAACAAGTGTATTAAAATAACTATTGTGAACAGTTCCTAAATTTAGGGTATGGATAGATAACAAAACGTTAGGACAAGGTGAACTGATATTAATTGATATTACTCAATATGAAAGGGAAAAAACTACATACATACTTGGTGCATCATAAAGTAACTTCCCTTCATACGGCAACACATACATGTTTTCTTAAATAGTTGCACAAGTATTTATAAATATACATTCATGTATTTAATAACGCGACATATTTGTTACCATACACATGTAGGACATATACAAAATATTGATATAAGATTGATAACACGATCTTACAACGGACATAGTGAAATAAATGTGATCACCTCGATTGTTAAGCGTGTCTACAATACCAGCATGCCAATCGTTTAGTCACTGTATATTAGTTTATTAGTATATAATCGGTATACATAGTAATTTTAAAGTAATACAAATGTACAACCCTTCCAAATAAAGCAAATTGTTTCGCTTTATTTCAGTACTTTTGCTGAACTCTCGCAATAAACTAAGTCAAAGATATGTTTCCGCTTTATTGCATTTTCCTAATTTCCCTCAATGGAAATATTTCAGAATTATAGTAGTTCGAACATGACTTGGTAAACTATGAAGGTGACGCTTTCAGTACGACTAGAAGACCGGTTCTATTTCTTATACGCTCTTCTTATTTTGACACTAACAAGGTAGCAACGTTACAAGCTCATATAAAAGAACCAAGCCGATATCATGAATGCGATTCATGATCTAGTAATAACACAAGTGGTCGGTATACCTCAGTAAGTTAGTTAAACACAAGCCCTCTAAGTTGACTGATTAAATGTCAACCATTATGAGCTCCTGAATTGAACCCATGCTCAACAACCGAATTGCTCAACCGTCGCGTTAGACCTCAAATCGACTACAGAGCTTAACTAAAGTTCTAAAGTTCTATGGTCAAGTCGAACAACAACTCAACAGCTGTGTTTGGCCTTTTCGTATATTGTGAATAGTTTTGTCTACACTTGACCATTGGTGAATAAAAATATGCACTCGCTGTCGTCACTTTTAATTTGAAATCACTTACTACTTTTTGCCTCTACATTCGCTTAATACGAAAGATGCAAAGGATATTGTGCATTAATATGAAACGCCTAGTCTGTCTCCTGTCGACTATTGCTGGATCGAAGGTTTCATTGAAATGGTATGGGTTTAAATCATATTATATGCGTTTATAATAGTATGCTGTGTGTTTGCCATGATATGATGTGTGTTTGTGATGGTATGCTGGGTGTTTGTGATGGTATGCTGGGTGTTTGTGATGATATGCTGTGTGTTTGTGATGATATGCTGTGTGTTTGTGATGATATGCTGTGTGTTAATCATAGTCTGCTGTGTGTATTTCATGGTTTGTTGTGTCTTTGTCATGGCATGCTGTGTGTTTGAAATGGTATGCTGTGTGTTTGTGATGGTACGCTGTGTGTTTGTGATGGTTTGCATTGAGTGTCATTGAAATGATGTGGGTTTGAATCATAGTATATGTGCTTATAATACTATGCTGTGTGCTTGCCATAGTATGGTATGTGTATGTCATGGTGTGGTGTGGGTTTGTGATTGTATGCTGTGTGTTTGTGATGGTATGCTGTGTGTTTGTCATGGTATGCTAGGTGTTTGTCATGGTTTGTTGTGTGTTTGTCATGGCATGCTGTGTTTTCGTCATGGTATGCTGTGTGTTTGTCATGGTATACTATATGTTTATCATGGTATGCTGTGTGTTTGTTGTACTATCCTGTGGGTTTGTCTAACATGATGTCCTTTTTATTCGCTATGATGTAAGTTGGCATTATTTTCATTCGGAACACTCGGTTCTTGTCAAAGATCTAATGGTTACGTCAAATGTATGTCCGTCGGTTCGTTTGCCCGTATTTCCGTCCGTCCGTGAGTCTGTCTGTTTGTATGTCTATCTGTCTATCTATTTTGTGTCTGTCTGTCTGTCTGTCTGTATGTATGTTTGTCTGTCTTTCTTCCTGCCTGTCTGTCTTTCTGTCAGTGCGTATGTCCGTCCATCTGTCTGTATGTCCGTATATCCGACAGAAAGAGAGACAGATATACGGACGCTGGGAGGAACGGACGGACATGCAGACTGAAAGACAGTTGCACGAACGGTCAGAAAAAGGACGCACGGACGGACACAAACAAATAGGCATACGGCGATACGGTCAGACAGACAGGAAAACAGACAGCCACAGACGAGACTCACGGACAGACGGTCACACGGAAATAAGGACACACAGACGGACGGACGGACATACGAACGGAGGAACAGAGAGAAAGACAGACACACCGACATACATACAACAGACAGACGGACGGAGAGACAGACAAAAAGACAGACACACAGAAAGAAACACAGACAAGGAGACAGACACACGGACAGACGGAAATACGGACGTACGGACGGACGGACATACGCATGACGTAACCATTAGTTCTTTGACAAGAACCGAGTGTTCCGAATGAAAATAACGCCAACTTACATCATAGCGAATGGAAAGGACATCATGTTAGACAAACCCACATGATACCATGACAAACACACAGCATACCATGACAAACACACATTATACTATGACAAACACACAGCATGCCATGACAAACACGTAGGATACCACGTCAAAACACAACATACCAGGAAAAACACACAGCATACCATCACAAACAAACAACATACCATCACATACACACACCATACTATGGCAAGCACACAACATAGTATTATAAGCACACATAATTTGATTTAAACCCACATCATCTCAATGACACTCACAGCATACCATCACAAACACACAGCGTACCATCACAAGCACACATAATATCATTTCAAACACACAGTTTGCCATGACAAACACACAAAATACTATGACAGAAACACAGCAGACTATGGTAAACACATATCATATCATCCAGAAAACACAGCATATCATCACAAACACACAGCATACAATCACAAACACACATCATAATATTGCAAGTGCACAGCATAATATTATAAGCACATATCAGATGAATTATACCCATATCATTTCGATGAAACCTTCGATATATCAATAGTCAACAGGAGACAGACTAGGCGTTCCATACATTAATCTAATTAGGATTGTTTTACTTGCTCGTATCCTTTATTTTAAACATGTTGGAATAAATTTATTATTTAAAACATGTGTACGCTTTCTTTCTTTTAATAGTAATATTTACCACATTTAGTTTATTATTTTAAATATCATTTTATACTCAATGCACAACTAATATCGACAAAAGAGAATACATACATGCTCATCGATTTCACAATCAATACAACAACAATGATGGAACTAGTGAAATTAACCGTTCATTTAAGAAATAATTAAAGTAGAATATTTATGATAGCATATGCCCAGAATTCACACACAACTTGATGCAGAACCAAATTCCAAAAGGTTCTGGTACAGTTGTCTAGAGAGTCGATGTTGTTTAAGTAGTTTCGGAAAACGTGTCAATTTCACATCATAACGACCAAAAGATAAAATAGAAAATTGAGATCTGTGCAGAGGCGATTTGATCACTTTTAATCACTATGTTTTCTGTTTAACCCATGTCGCTATTGAATTATCTATCATGATACAATCAATATATTTATGATATGAATTACAGATAATTATACAAGAAATAGACATTAGGCATATAGGTGTAAAAAGATCCTCTAAAACATAATACACTATCAAGGTATCAAAATATTAAGAGAGAACAACAACTACGTTTTTTTATACATAGTCTTCTTTAACATTTAATTGGCTTATATTAGAAACATTCCAAACATTTATTAAATTCAGTTAAGATAAAAATTATGTAAAGTAAAGATTGGCATGCATTACTGAATTCTTAATTCAATATCCAGCTTCTGCAACTTTCTATCCGACCACTAATTACAGTAAAACCCTGAAATAATGTTAATGAGAACACCAACATTGTCTGCGTAAAAAATTGACAGGGCGTTTAAAACAAATATTCTCATGGTAACCAAGTTTAAATGATTACCGAACTTAAAGTTACTTATGTTCCTGTGTGGCCGTTTAATTTCAAGTATGATGCTGCAAGTTGTTTATTGTTTCATCTCATTGGAAACGTTGAATGAATAACCACATACTACATATTTTATTTTTGTAGTTATTCTTTGATTGGTCGGGTTAGCTGATAACACTTTAACCTATAGTACTCAGCCTCTTTCGTAATTATAAACTGTATACATATGTTTATTCCGTGGCACATTTACAAACAAGTAGCAGATTTGTATACGTATTAGAAATTTATGAATTGACTGTAAAATATCATGCAATAACTTACTGTAACACACACACACTAAAGATGTCATCTAATCACTTATATTATAATATATTATAAAATAGTTCGCTGCAATATATATATTAAATATACATCATGAGATTTGTTCTTCCCTTATTTATGTATTATAAACTTTAACTCCAAATGGTTCACTGACCAACGTCCACATACTTGCAACTTATTGTACACATAAATATTCACGCTATATGTCTATATTGCAACGCAAATACTCGGATTCACCACATGCGTATGTTAGCTAATGTTGTTCATGTTAAATAACAATATGTATGTGTTACACAATCATGTTGAAGAACTAATGTTTATTAGTAACAGCTGTTATCAATTTATACACGTGATGTGTTTATTGTTCATATATCGTCTGGAACAGAATATATACTTCAGCTTTTGTGGAGATTTTTATTCAAATGGTTAAAATCTTTTTAAATTATCGTAGGTAGTGGCATTTAAAAAAAAAAAATTAGTTTAATTGTTAGTGCTATTTTAAACGTAAAGGAGCACCAAAAATTGGTCTGATAATGGGTTTATCACATATATAGACTTCAACAAAGGCCTTAAAACGTTTTGTAGTTGTAAATGATTGTCGACTCATGCAACATGTACCACGTGGCTTGGCTATCATCACGTGGTTGGTTATGACGGCAGGGATTTGATCCAGCTATGCTGATTCCAGTCGAATATCTGCAAGGAGGTTGCTAGCAATTATGAGGCTAGTCGGTAGGTTTACTTCGTTCTCAGCGATATCACAAAATGGCGGAGAATTAAACAAGCATATGTTCAACATGTATTGGAAGGGGAATGAGGAAAATGTGACGGAGGAGTTTGGGAGTGTGTTTAGTTGGAATTAGTGTACGAGGATTTAGTTTGAAAACTAAACTTAATTTTTTTATTGCACCTCATTTGTTAAGGATATTCTTACCTGTCGGAATGTATTAATAATTGATTATCCCGCTTAATCCTTATTCCATTACCTGACGTCACATGTACTCACTTGTGCGATCGGTGCGATACGAAATAAGCGGACACATTAACTTGGTACCTCACCACAAACGTTACACGAAAGCGATGTTGAACATTCATCGAGCCTCGAAGCTATATCTGAAGAAGAACGTGAAATGAGAGTAAATGACACTGTCTATTGATTCTTATAGCTTTGTCTTCGTGTCATGACTGGTTTGAACGAGTGTGTGCGTGGAATCAATGAAAACAGCGCAGTTATCGAAGACGTTGCCCCGGAGATTTCAGATTGTAACATTTATGTAATAATACGGAATTATGAAATTTAGTTTTCTCAACACGTTCTTGTAATTGATTTTACAATACATATTACAAAATAACATCAATCCACATAACAAACAATCGGTGGTACAGATGGAATCAAAGTTTTTTTTGAACCGATTCACTGTTCAAAATGGATTATTTTCTGCGACCCGGTGCTTAAATATCGACATATTGATGACTAGTACCGTATTTTTGTTTTCAACCATATAACCGTTTTCAACCATATAATCGTTTTGCTGTTGATACTCGTTGAAGCTAACTAACCAAATAGTTTGCTTTTTAACGGTTATAGAAATATAATTTGTTATAAATGTACAAGAATTGTTCCAATGACACCTTCGGCTGACGCAGGAAATCAAGTCGATGTGTAGCCAATCATAACGAATGAGATAAGTGAGAAGTATAAACCGCATTTTGAACACGATACTTTTATAGCTCACATTGATGTGCGCAATGGTTGTAGAGTCTTATTGTGTGCGAACCGATCCGCTTAAAAAAACGGCACGTAAACTGTTTATTGTTTATATTGTTTTAGTACCATTTAATAAGAAAAAATTGCTATTTCCCTGTATGTTTTACCTGGTATGAATATGTTGGAAAACGTTCGACGAGTTTTTATAACGTCATGAGTTCTAGTTATTTCATTCCGAATAATTGGAAATTGTGATTGCGTCACTGTTTTGTATCTGAACTGTTATAGATCTAACTATATTTTGCTGAATCGAATTATTCTGTTATATGTTCCGGTATTGGCCTCTTTGGAGTTTTTACACATTAGTTTTTTTTCGTATCAAACACTGAACGGTAACTTCAGTCCATTAACTGATGTGATCAGTGCGTGTCCTAATATAGTCGGCACACACTATTATCAAATCAAAGGCAACAAAAGCATTTAACTGAATGATAACGCAATACACAATAAACAATTAAGTTTTATATACATTATTATAGTATTTGTTCAGTTCTTGTAATCCAGAGGCGGCTCCAGGATAGCTGGTTAGAAGGGGGGAGGGGCGGCATACTGAAATATTTGCTCTGGGGTTCCTGGGGGCCGCTAGGGTCCCTGGTAGGTGCAGGGCAAAGCCTTGCTAGAGGGTCCAGGGGGAGGCGAAGCCCCTCGGGAGCTCCACGATTTTAGTGATTTTGAAGGCTTGCACAACTTCTTCTCGAGCGCGTCACGCCTTATGTACTTTCATCAAAGTACCTTCTTATAATGCCAAAAAGTGCATAGTTTATACGTAATATGGATGGATATAGCCTTTACTTGGATCCGCCTATGTAATCGATATGGAAAGTCACTTTAATTTATATTTGACATGCATGATTATATCGAACAAGCCTTTCGACGTTTACCATGTCGTCATTCAACTAATAACCGAATGGTACACGAATATCAAGCTACGTGAAATCGGGATGAGTCGATGATGTCAGACCAGTCAGTGTCAGATTTGAACGCGCGTCTGACGCATACTGGTACATTCGGACCCTGATAGAAACCTAAAACACTACGGTATTCAAATTTTAAGAATCGTACAATGTTGAATCTTCCTTTTTTATGATATTCGGCAGACTTTCGGCAATCTTTCGGAAAGTTCTGGAATCCAAAGCATTTGACTCGGCATCTTCGGATAGCCTATTTAATGGATAATGTATGCTTTATCCGACCCGAGCTGATCCTGCAGCATGCGGAATGAAAGCAGATGGCTCTACAAGGATGAAGAATTAAAGCGTTAAAATAAAACTAGAAATATATACCGATTGTGTAAGGAAAGATGCCGAAACGTTCAGCAGACGCCGATTGGAATGGCGAGCAAGAGTTTACACATGATACCTCCGCATCTATTCACGGACAACAAACTAAGATAGAAAATCAATATTATTATATTATTCATTATACTTAACATATTTGCAACATAGTTTTTGTAAATAAAAATAATAATTGGACTTTAAAATAATAATTGTGCATTGAAGCCATTGATTTTGTATAAACTAAATTTGTATTAAACATGCTGTATACATCTGCAGATAAAAAGCGCTCTTAAATAGACCAAACATTCTTAAACATATTAATTGATGTAATTTATTATGCATATGAATAAGGCCGGCAAAGTATGGTACTAAAATTAAGGTGCTGTTCCGCTTACCAAATACAAATAATTAATTTTATCGAATAGGCCGCTAAACAGGAATCTAAGTTTAGACCCAATAGCGACTCAATTAGCGCTTTGCTTTTGATACTAAATGTACCGAAACATAAGAATAGCTTGTGCGATACTGTATAATCTTTCAACAGTGATTCCACTTGTATTATATATAATTCTTATATTTATGTTTCGGTACATTTGGTATCCCAGCAGTCTATTGCTCCAATGTGATATGGAAATGGCGACATGTCAGGACAAACTTGAATTACGTCAGCATATTTAGTCAAGAAAGTATACAAATCTTATCATTTGGCAACACCAACCGTTAATGATATATTACCAGTGTGTATTTTGTGCAAGATGAGAAAACATTTATTTCCAACCAATGGTTTACCATGTAATTTTTCCGCGCATCTGCGATTGACATATTTAAACGTATACGTTATAGTTACAGCACACCGTATTTAACCATTTAAACAGCAAATTATGCAGTTTTCAAAACAAAGCTTTTGATGTATTATGTAATGCGAACATAATATTTATTGCGCAAATATTAACAATACTCCCTTGTATTTCTGAATTACCAATTGTTTAACCCGTTTTGGAGTTTCAGTCACTCATTTGCAATTTCCTTATCACCAGAGCTGTAATTTTACACTTAAGGGCATTTTGTTTGTATTGCACTATCTTTACTTGATCAAGGGTTCACTGATAAGGCACTCAAGGATTTAATTTCTAAAGAGCCGTGTTCTGATTGTGCAAATCGTCTCAAGTGAGTTAATGGTTTGTTAAATGCTTTTTGGTTAAACAGATATCAGATTGAATTGTTCAGATTTCTTTCGTAGATCTCTATCTAGTGAAGCGTTTCAATAGCAACCTCACAGCCGTCCTGACTTCTCCAGTCCTAGGTTGTAATTCAACAACCAGCAATAAGCGCGCATAGAATCGACCAAACAAATTTGTTATAGAAATTTTATTATTGTATGTTTATGTGTAGTTCGATAGAACGAGATGTTTGGTGTGGAAACGAGGTTAGACAGCGTTTAGACTTGGAGGCGTACGGATCGAGAAAGATACGATCATGTAGCTATCAGACTGTATTTGTATAACCGAAAACGTTCAGTATGTTAGACATTAAATTGGACTAGAAACTGATATATGGTATTGTTGAATATTTTATCCCACATTATGCAGAGAAATTAACATAAATAGAGAGGGACGGACTTGTCCTATGCGCGACACGGGAAAATGGTAGTTAATGCAAATCTCGTCATCATGGCAATACGCGCATGACGAGATAGTGAATGATAGGCTTCGCACCAGTAATTTAAGAGTAATGAACATTGCTAGTAACTATGTGTCGTCCATGAACTATGAACGATTACGTGACATTTTGGTGAATAAAGTACATTTGTTAATTTATCCTCTGAATAAAATAAAGTAAAACAAAACATGGTAAGCTTGGTTTATAAACACTCCTTGATAGCAAAGATGCGTATTGGTTGAATTCTGATTTTATTTTGCTTCCCTTTTTATTGTAGAACCTTTTTATAAGGATCAGTGTGTGTAAAGCGTGTGAACAGTTTAACATTTTGTACGTTTAAATCAACTAATGTATATATCTTTGTATATGTAAAGTTCAACCCAAACAATTCATGGTGCGTGTATCAGGTGCAAAATAGACTTTGACTTTGCAGTTATGCAAAAATATTAAAATTTATACAAATGGTCGCGTGAATTACTGAAGTTTATTTGAAATATACTTGTTGTATATTTAATGATGTTTTTGTATCATCATATTTTATATCTTTGCTATGCATTTTTGTCACATGACCGCTTTTACTGTATGTATATTTTATTACATTGACGTTAAAAATGTATGTAAATGCATAATGGCAAATGGTGTAATTGGGAAAAACAAGTATCGCTAAATTGCTGTCAATAGTATTTGTCATAATACAAACTGGATGGTGTTTTATCATATGATTAAATCAAATTAGTTAAATGATAGCTTGTGACCAGTGTGGCAAAACCGAAAAAAGACAAACATCATATTATCATAACATACCAAGAGCCATTTGTTACCGGAAATGCTGTTTGTTGAAATAAATCGGCTCGGAACCAATCGGCCAAGACAAACATTGTCATGGGAATTTGTTGCGGCAACGTGTGTGTATAAGTGATGTACTTTTTATATTTTTTTTATCAATAATTCATCACTTGTTTTCGGAAAATTTGACAAAAAAGCAAGACATGTACATGTAAACAACTTCACACGCCAGCAACAATTTCTTTAATGAACATTATAAGCAATAAACGTCGACAATCTGAGATACACATATCCATTAACATTTATCATATCAGGTATGTTTCTAGCCATTTTTAGCCGAGATTCTTGGTGATGATCTTGAACAATGTTGTTCTTGACAAGTAAACTTAAAGTGGCCTTTTTACAGATTTTGGCATATTTTGAAATTGGTCATTAAATGCTTTATATTGATAAATGTAAACATTGGATCTTAAAAGCTCCTGTAAAACATCAAGAATGAAAATAAAAATAGAAAAACAAAGTAGCCGGTACCAGGGCTCAAACCAGTGACCCCAGTAGTCCTGGAATTAGTCTGAAGTAAAAGCAATCTTCGTAGTTTCGTAAATTAAAACGACAAGAACAGAACTCTCCAAATTATTTAATCGTTTCGCGTTGCAAAGCTTTATAATTTTTAGGTTTTCAAATCGTCAAAATATACATATAATGGCTATATTGGACTATGGTAAGTGTTCAGTAATATTGTTTCCTCACAAATATCATAACTAAAACGAAAATTTGCGAATCTGAAACAACTTTTTTAAATTTTGTCAATTTACCAAACCGTGAAAAGATCCCTTTAAAGAATATCTGCGATCTTATTTTGCATTTTTTTAATCACACTCTGCTTAATTGATTATACAAGCCAATATGCACATAAACGTTTTGGAAATACCTTGCTGAATTAGATCTTTATGTGCCGACTTAATTTTATTAAAGCGTGTAAATGGCTGGCTGGATTAATACTATATATGGTCACTTTAATCGGAATAACTTTTGCCCTTTCAACCAACAGCCTATTTTCGAGGCTAAACTTACAAAGGCGTTTTCATGGGAAGTTGTGGAAGCGGACAACGACAACGAGCGAGGCCTGGTATAGGGGAAATAACGCTGGGTTATTGTTAGGTTAGGTTTAAGGTTAGGGGTCGGGTTAGGGTTAAGGTTAAGGATAAGGCTAACAAAACTCGACCCCGAACCCTAACCCTTACCCTAACCCTCTAACCCCGGCTCCCATGCGCATGACAATACCAGGCCTCGCTCGTTGTCGTTGTACGCTTCCCTGTTGTCATTCAGTTTCGCCATGTTTTTTTCTTAAATAATGAGGCGTTCTCGTCACTTATTTGTTATGAAAGCGGGGATTTAATCACGAGAAGTTTGGAACCAGTCTAATCGTTGCGCGGCAATTGATTGCAATTTTAATGTCAACCACTTCTTTCACGACCGGATGCATGCCAGACTGAGAGTTTCCTGTGTAATTATTTAAACTGACAACAATAAAGTAATACATCTTTAACAAAGTGCTTTTTATCATGTGCGGTAGGCGGGAATGTGTGTCTGGGTTGCTAGCGGTTAAGATTAAATTTGTATCGTTTATCATGCTAAAATCAAAATTCCATAAGAATATATTTTTCATCTTAAATCTTATACATCAGACATTGTGAAGTGTGCGAATGCGTTGTTAACACTAGTGCAATAAGATAGATTTACACGCAGACAATATTCAATAAAAGCGCTGAAGGCACGGAAGTTGTTTGCAATAGCATAATTTTAGACGCGACTTATTTCTTTCAAAATTAGGTTATAGCTTTTTAATCGCAAGTTTGAAATAAACACAACCCATTTAATTTTATAGAGAGTGTGTCTGAGCGCACAGGTCGAGCTGGATTTGCACTGTTTATCATCCTATTTATGTTTTAGAGATAACTTAGATGAAATAACAACGGCATGTCATTTTTAGACGTTCTTAAAGCAAAGAAAATATGATGAAAATGGTATCCTGAGAACCAGCAAATATAAAATGAAACTTGCATTCACTATCATATTAAATGAACAGTGTTAGAATATCGAATACCTATCACACTAAGAATATAATTTCATGATGGAAATTCCCTTTTCAAAACTATTTTGACACCGTATACAAATAAAATAAGACCTAAAATGACCTTTACATAACGCCAGCAGACACGAATGAATAAACTCGAACATTTAAAGGCTGATTCGAGAGAAAACCTCTGAACTTTTGCTACATCACTGTGTCTGTGCACAGGGTAAAGGATGTAATACTGTTCAATGTAAGGAATTCCGGACTACTCTCTGCATGTTCAAACGACACAAAAACATAAATTGTGGACAAGTTACAATTTTGCATCACATTCAATCTCGCAGAATTTTAGGGTCTTAATCGGTCACTCAATCGTCAGGATAAGAAATACTTAAATTTCGATAAACACAGTTTTGCTTTCAAGATGAGAAAACAAAAACTACCAAAATATCATAGGAACACGTTAAAAGGGAAATCGTTCAATACTGAAACATTATGGCCATGCGTGGGTGGTTAAAAAGAAATAGATTGATAGATTTCCCGAGTTACTCAATCCACTCAGGAAAATCCTATCAACAGTGATAAAAAAGGTGCAAAACCTAACACCTTAAACCCTTAAGACTTAAATATATACATATACAACTGTGCATGTGGTGAAAATATTAGTCGAGTTAAAAACAGGATAAAAGCCGAAACATGTGATCTAAGGAAGGAACACTGATGTAGACAGTAAATTTTGTTTCTATTCACAGTTCTTATTTTATAAAACGCTGAACATGAGTTCACCAATAATTACAGGTAAACTATAAAAAAAACGACAACAATGTTTTATAATCGCTTAAACCGAATATAAAAAACTACCAAATATAACAAGATATATCTTTTAATGCTGACTTTGAAATAATGTTTGAAAATTTACTTTTCTAAATAATCAAATTGAAAACACGAGTTTAACTATTGTGTTTCTATTTCACAATTGTGCATATTCACCGCATGCGTTTATTTCTTCACCATCGAAATATACCGTATGTAAATATTTGATAAACACGCAGTTTTATCTATTCACCATCGAAATATATCGTATATGAGTATATGATTAGCACGCAGTATTCTTTCGACACATTCGAATCACACTTTTATAGCCGTGTCATGCAAAAATGTGTCATTTAGCGTTCCGACCAGCGTCGCTCAAGCCCAGCCTGCGCAGTTTGTACGGATGCAATGCTGTCCGCTATAAAATCACTCAAGGTTTTATTGTCTCATTATGTATCTCCTTACCAGACTGCAAGATGCACAGGTTGGGTGGGCAATAGCTATGATGGGCGCTTTTTGGCATAAGATCCATTTTAGCATAATGTTCTTTAAAAATCTCATTGCGTATTGTAAATGGCACATTTTAGCACATTGCTTTTCGATATAGAATTGAGTTCAAAATAGCAAATATTGCACACTGGAACATTCGGGCAGCCTTTTCAGATGTTAAGGAACGATTTCAGGGCTTGCTGACCGAGTACGGTAAACATTAGTTGTTAGATTATGAAACGATTTCCCTCTTATCGTGACCCTATGCTATTTCGGTAGTTTTTGTTTTCTCATCTTGAAAGCAAAACTCGATATTCAAGTATTTTTTATCATGACGATTTAGTGACCGATTAATACCCAAAAATTCTGCGAGATTGAGTGTAATGCAAAATTGTAACTGGTCCACAATTTGTGTCTTTGTGTCGTTTGAACATGCAGAGAGTAGTCCGGAATTCCTTACTCTGAACAGTATTACATCCTTTACCCTGTGCACAGACACTGTGATGTAGTTTAAGTTCATTCGATTTCTCTCGAATCAGCCTTTAAATTTTCGAGTGTATTCATTCGTGTCTGCTGGCGTTATGTAAAGGTCATTTTAGGTCTTATTTTATATTTTGAATTTGTATACGGTGTCAAAATAGTTTTGAAAAGGGAATTTCCATCATGAAATTATATTCCTAGTGTGATAGGTATTCGATATTTTAACAATGTTCATTTAATATGATGGTGAATGCAAGTTTCATTTTATATTAACTGGTTCTCAGGATACCATTTTCATAATATTTTCTTTGCTTTAAGAACGTCTAAAAATGACATGCCGTTGTTATTTCGTCTAAGTTATCTCTATAACATAAATAGGATGATAAACAGTGCAAATCCAGCTCGACCTGTGCGCTCAGACACACTCTCTATAAAATTGAATGGGTTGTGTTTATTTCAAACTTGCGATTAAAAAGCTAATACCTAATTTTGAAAGATATAAGTCGCGTCTAAAATTATGCTATTGCGAACAACTTCCGTGCCTTCAACGCTTTGATTGAATATTGTCTGCGTGTAAATCTATCTTATTGCACTAGTGTTAACAACGCATGCGCACACTTCACAATGTCTGATATATACAAGTTAAGATGAAAAATGTATTCTTATGGAATTTTGATCTTAGCATGATAAACGATAAATATTAAATCTTAACCGCTAGCAACCCAGACACACATTCCCGCCTACCGCACATGATAAAAAGCACTTTGTTAAAGATGTATTACTTTATTGATATCAGTTTAAATAATTACACAGGAAACACTTAGTCTGGCATGCATCCGGTCGTGAAAGAAGTGGTTGACATTCAAATTGCAATGAATTGCCTCGCAACGATTAGACTGGTTCCAAACTTCTCGTGATTAAATCCCTGCTTTCATAACAAATACGTGACGTGAAAAACTCATGATTTAAGAAAAAACATGACGGAACTGAATGACAACGGGGAAGCGTACAACGACAACGAGCGAGGCCTGGTATTGTAATGCGCATGGGGGGCGGAGTTAGAGGGTTAGGGTAAAGGTTAGGGTTCGGGGTCGAATTTTGGTTAGCCTTATCCTTAACCTTAACCCTAACCCGACCCCTAACCGTGAACCTAACCTTACAATAACCCAGCGTTATCTCCCCTATACCAGGCCTCGCTCGTTGTCGTTGTCCGCTTCCACAACATCCCATGACCACGCTTTTGTAAGTTTAGCCTCGAAAATAAGCTGTTGGTTGAAAGGGCAAAAGTTATTCCGATTAAAGTGACCATATATAGCATTAATCCAGCCAGCCATTTACACGCTTTAAAAAAATTAAGTCGGCACATAAAGATCTAATTCAGCAAGGTATTTGCAAAACGTTTATGTGCATATTGGCTTGTATAATCAATTAAGCAGAGTGTGATTAAAAAAATACAAAATATGATCGCAAACATTCTTTAAGTTTACTTGTCAAGAAAAACATTTTTCAAGATTATCACCAAGAATCTCGGCTAAAAATGGCTAGAAACATACCTGATATGATAAATGTTAATGGATATGTGTATCTCAGATAGTCGACGTTATTGGCTTGTTATGGGTGTAACATCTTATACAGTAAAGGAATTTTCCGAAAACAAATGATAAATTATTGATAAAAAATATAAAAAGTACATCACTCATACACACACGTTGCCGCAACAAATTCCCATGATAATGTTTGTCTTGGCCGATTGGTTCCGAGCGGATTTATTTCAACAAACAGCATTTCCGGTAACAAATGGCTCTTGATATGTTATGATAATACGATGTTTGTCTTTTTTCGGTTTTGCCACACTGGTCACCAGCTATCATTCAACTAATTTGATTTAATGATATGATAATAAAACATCCAGTTTGTATTATGACAAATACTATTGACGGCAATTTAGCGGTACTTGTTTTTCCCAATTACACCATTTGCCATTATGCATTTACATACATTTTTAACGTCAATGTAATAAAATATACATACAGTAAAAGCGGTCATGCAACAACAATGCATAGCAAAGATATAAAAGTATGATGATACAAAAACATCATTAAATATACAACAAGTATATTTCAAATAAACTCCAGTAATTCACGCGACCATTTGTATAAATTTTAATATTTTTGCATAACTGCAAAGTCAAAGTCTATTTTGCACCTGCTTCACACATCATGAATTGTTTGGATTAAAATTTACATATAAAAAGATATATACATCATTTGATTTAAACGTACAAAATGTTAAACTGTTCACACGCTTTACACACACTGATCCTTATTAAAAGGTTCTACAATAAAAAGGGAAGCAAAATAAAATCAGAATTCGACCAATACGCATCTTTGCTATCAAGGAGTGTTTATAAACCAAGCTTACCATGGTTTGTTTTACTTTATTTTATTCAGAGGATAAATTAACAAATAAACGTGATTCACCAAAATATTGCTTGCTATTCTGATAGAAATGTAGTTTCCATTTATGGAAGTTCTTTTACTTCTATAATAATATGACATATACAACCACAGAAAAACTAAATATCTTGAAACTCGTTAACACTCACCTAATACAGGACGGCTGTGAGGTTGCTATTGAAACGCTTCACTAGATAGAGATCTTCGAAAGAAATCTGAACAATTCAATCTGATATCTGTTTGACCAAAAAGCATTTAACAAACTATTAACTCACTTGAGACGATTTGCACAATCAGAACACGGCTCTTTAAAATTTTAATCCTTGAGTGCCTTATCAGTGAACCCTTGATCAAGTAAAGATAGTGCAATACAAACATAATGCCCTTAAATGTTAAATTACAGCTCTGGTGATAAGGAAATTGCAAACAAGTGACTGAAACTCGCAAACGGGATAAACAATTGGTAATTAAGAAATACAAAGGAGTATTGTTAATATTTGTGCAATAAATATTATGTTCGCGTTACATAATACATCAAAAGCCTTGTTTTGAAAACTGCATAATTTGCTGTTTAAATGGTTAAATACGGTGTGTTGTAACTATAACGTATACGTTTAAATATGTCAATCGCAGATGCGAGGAAAAATTACATGGTAAACCATTGGTTGGAAATTAATGTTTTCTCAATTTGCACAAAATACACATTGGTAATATATCATTAACGGTTGGTGTAACTTGTTGCCAAATGATAAGATTTGTATACTTTCTTAGCAATTAACATGCACTTTTATGGTTCACATTCTGCTGATAAATGACTAAATATGCTGACGTTATTCAAGTTTGTCCTGACATGGCGCTATTTCCATATCACATTGGAGCGATAGACTGCTGGGATACCAAATGTACCGAAACATAAATATAAGAATTATATATAATACAAGTGGAATCACTGTTGAAAGATTATACAGTATCGTACAAGCTATTCTTATGTTTCGGTACATTTAGTATAAAAAGCCAAGCGCTAATTGAGTCGCTATTGGGTCTAACCTTAGATTCCTGTTTAGCGGCTGATTGGATAAAATTAATTATTTGAATTTGGTAAGCGGAACATCACCTTAATTTAAGTACCATACTTTGCCGGCCTTATTCATATGCATAATAAATTACATCAATAAATATGTTTAAGAATGTTTGGTCTATTTAAGAGCGCTTTTTATCTGCATATGTATACAGCATGTTTAATACAAATTTAGTTTATACAAAATCAATGACTTCAATGCACAATTATTATTTTAAAGTCCAATTATTATTTTTATTTACAAAAACTATTTTGCAAATATGTTTAGTATAATGAATAATATAATAATATTGATTTTCCATCTTAGATCGTTGTCCGTGAATAGATGCGGAGGTAACATGTGTGCACTCTTGCTCGCAATTCCAATCTGCGTCTGCTGCAACTTTTCGGCATCTTTTCTTACACAATCGGTATATATTTCTAGTTTAATTTGAACGCTTTCAATCTTCATCCTTGTAGAGCCATCTGCTTTCATTCCGCATGCTGCAGGATCAGCTCGGGTCGGATAAAGCATACATTATCCTTAAAAAAGGCTATCCGAAGATGCCGAGTCAAATGCTTTGGTTTCCAGAACTTTCCGAAAGATTGCCGAAAATCTGCCGAATATCATAAAAAAGGAAGATTCAACATTGTACGATTCTTAAAATTTGAATGCCGTAGTGTTTAAGGTTTCTATCAGGCTCCGAATGTACCAGTATGCGTCAGACGCGCGTTCAAATCTGACACTGACTGGTCTGACATCATCGACTCATCCCGTTTTCACTAAAACTTGATATTCGTGTACCATTCGGTTATTAGTTGAATGACGACATGGTAAACGTCGAAAGGTTTGCTCGATATAATCATGCATGTCAAATGTATATATTTAAGTGTTTTTCCATATCGATTACATAGGCGGATCCAAGTAAAGGTCATATCCATCCGTATTACGTATAAACTATGCACCTTTTTGGCATTATAAGAAGGTACTTTGATGAAAGTACATAGGGCGTGACGTGGTCGATAAGTAGTTGTGCAAGCCTTCAAAATCACTAAAATCGTGGAGCTCCCGAGGGGCTTCGCCTCCCCTGGACCCTCTAGCAGGGCTTTGCCCTGCACCTACCAGGGACCCTAGCGGCCTCCAGGAACCCCAGAGCAAATATTTCAGTATGCCGCCCCTCCCCCCTTCTAACCAGCTATCCTGGAACCGCCTCTGGATTACAAGAACTGAACAAATACTATAATAATGTATATAAAACAGTCATACGGTTACATAATAAACAATTGGTCAAACAAAAGCCTCGCCATGTACTTCTTTACATTGTCTGATGTTAATAATCAAGTTAAAAATGTACATTATAACCGATCTAACTTGAAACTAACGACTAACATTTAAGGCCTACATTAAGTGAGATAAATACAACTATTTGGAGGTAGAAAAATGTTATTCATTACAAAGTTTACTTACTTTACTTAATAACTGTGTTTTACTTATTGTACGTGTATGTAATGACTACATATATCGCGAGTTTAATTATTTAGTTGTAATAAATGTATTGAAACTGAAACAATTCATTAAGCCTCATCCGGGAGCACAGTGTATCACCATCAATTACATTGTAAGTTAAAGGAAGTTACCAATTAGTAACATGTTTTAAAGAATCAGTGAGTTTTAATATTGAACTGCATTTAATGCCTCATAAGTTGAAACGTATGTCGTAGACGTTTACTTATTGAAATATTATTTCGCTTGAACGAACTGGTGTCCACAAACAGATCTTTTCAGTGTGAGACTTCAAATATTTGTAGACTTTTGAGTCAACGGGAATTGCAAAACAAAAACATTTCTCTTTTAGAATGTACAAGGCACATGCTCATATACATACTTTGTGTACTTATAAAATTAGAGACAATGCCCTTTTATATATTATTATCTTAATTGTTTATTGCGTTATCATTCAGTTAAATGCTTTTGTTGCCTTTGATTTGATAATACTCTCATTTAACGGTCTTCTTCAGATATAGCTTCGAGGCTCGATGAATGTTCAACATCGCTTTCGTGTAACGTTTGTGGTGACGTACCAAGTTATTGTGTCTGCTTATTTCTTATCGCACCGATCGCACAAGTGAGTACATGTGACGTCAGGTAATGGAATAATGAGTAAGCGGGATAATCAATTATTTATACATTCCGACAGGTAAGAATATCCTTAACAAATGAGGTGCAATAAGAATTTTAAGTTTAGTTTTCAAACTAAATCCTCGTACACTAATTCCAACTTAACACACTCCGAAACTCCTCCGTCACATTTTTCTCATTCCCCTTCCAAAACAGGTTGAACATATGCTTGTTTAATTCTCCATTAACCATTTGAATAAAAATCTCCACAATAGCTGAAGTAAATGTTGTGTTCCAGACGATATATAAACAATAACACATCATGTGTATAAATTGATAACATCTGTTACTAATAAACATTAGTCCTTCAACATGATTGTGTAACACATACATATTGAGAGTTGTTATACACGAACACTTTTTGAACATTTGTTCAGAGTTCGGTATGTTGTGCGAATATGCATATAAATACCAACCTGTATATGTAAGTATACATATGTGCACGAAACTGTTTTCCTGTACTGAACGACAGCAGTAGACTGTATACTTTGCTTTGCGTTTGTGATAAACCCTCCTCGATGTTAATGTCTAGATGCAATATGTACAGTAACATGTTGCTGCAGGTAAGTTATTTAACATGAACAACATTAGCTAACATACGCATGTGGTGAATCAGAGGATTTGCGTTGCAATATAGACATATAGCGTGAATATTTATGTGTACAATAAGTTGCAAGTATGTGGACTTTGGTCAGTTAACCATTTGGAGTTAGTGTTTATAATACATACATCAAGGAAGAACAAATCTCATGATGTATATCTAATATATATATTGCAGCGAACTATTTTATAATATATAATAATATAAGTGATAAGATGACATCTTTAGCGTGTGTGTGTTAGAGTTAGTTATGGCATGATATTTTACAGTAAATTCATACATTTCTAATACGTATACAAATCTGCTACTTGTTTGTAAATGTGCCACGGAATAAACATATGTATACAGTTTATAATTACGAAAGAGGCTGAGTACTATAGGTTAAAGTGTAATCAGCTAACCCGACCAATCAAAGAATAACTACAAAAATAAAATATGTAGTATGTGGTTATTCATTCAACGTTTCCAAGGTGATGAAACAAAAAAAACTTGCAGCATCATACTTGAAATTAAACGGCCACACAGGAATATAAGTAACTTTAAGTTCGGTAATCATTTAAACTTGGTTACCATGAAAATATTTGTTTTAAACGCCCTGCCAATTTTTAAGCGGACAATGTTGGTGTTCTCATTAACATTATTTCTGGGTTTTACTGTAATTAGTTGTCGAATAGAAAGTTACAGAAGCTGGATATTGAATTAAGTATTCGGTAATGCATGCCAATCTTTACTTAACATAATTTATCTCTTAACTGAATTTAATTCATGTTTGGAATGTTTCCAATATAAGCCAATTAAATGTTAAAGTAGACAATGTGTAAAGAATATGACGTAGTTGTTGTTCTCTCTTAAAATATTGAAACATTGATAGGGTAATTATGTTTTAGAGGATCTTATTACACCTATATGTTTAAATGTCTTTTTCTTGTATAATTATCTGTATTTCATATCATAAATATATTAATTGTATTATGATAGATAATTCAATAGCGACATGGTATAAACAGAAAACATAGTGATTAAAAGTGATCAAATCGCCTCTGCACAGATCTCAATTTTCTATTTTACATACCCATGCACGTATCAGTCCAATCAGTCAAAAATTAAAGCAAAATATCATGTTCTTTTTTTCGATTAAATAAAACAGTCCTTGTGTTATCACTTTGCATAAGGCTACACTGTTTTCTACTTATCATATCCGGTGACATCCACCCAAACCCCGGGCCATCAGCTGGTGATACTCATCATCATTAGAATCCCATAGAGACTCATCACTAGATATGTCCAATTTTCTCAATTCTTTTCACAACTTTTCGATAGTACACTATAATGTGCAAAGTCTTCTTCATAAACTGGATGTGCTAGCTGCAGAATAAATACCATTTGATACCATCACTTTCTCAGAAACTTGGCTATCAGAATCGATAATTACGACCAATTATTCATACCAGGTTTTAGCCTACCTGTCCGTCGTAATCGAACTCAAAATTCACACGGCGGAGTCGCTGTATATGTCAAACATGGTATTAAGTTTACTCGAAGACCAGATCTAGAGATAACTTATCTTGAAGCAATTTGGTTGAAGGTTCGACCTCATTTTAATAAACGAATTTTAATCGGAACCTTTTACGGACCACCCAATTCAGATAACAATTATTTCAGTAAAATTGAAGACTCAATCGGGCTGGCAATAGATACCGGAATAAACGACATAATAGTTTTGGGCGACTTTAAACACCAAACTCGATCCACCTAAACGTAAAATCGTCGAAATTTCGCAGCAGTTTGCACTCGACCAACGTATACAGGATCCCTTCCACTTTACTGAAACTTTTTCATCTATTATTGATCTCATATTTGTTTCAAACAAAAGGTCTGTCATTTTCTCTGGTGTTGGTGAACCATTCCTTGATCAAACGATAAGATATCACTGTCCCGTATCCATTGTTCTTAACTATAAAAGACCATCATTTATATGTTATAAACATACAATTTGGTAGTACGACTCAAGGAATTCGTAGCAATCTATCAAATATTGAGTGGAATAAAGTATATAGTGACAATATCGATACATTAACTAAAAATCTTACTAACGTTTTACTTATTACTGCAGCTGATTGTATACCAAACAAAGACGTCACCGTCCGCGAGGCCGAGCCGCCATGGCTCTCATCGGAAAAATAATTAAAAATACGAAATCGAAAACGAGCTTATAGGAAAGCTCAAACAACGAATTCCACATCTAATTGGACTAGGTTTTGTGTACTTCGTAATGATGTAGTCTTTCTTGTCCGCCTCGCCAAATCAAATTATTACGACTCTCTTGCATGCAAACTAAAATCCAACAATTACTCCGCGTGTGATTGTTGAAAAGTCCTAAAATCATTCTTTACAATCAACATTAGTAAAATTTTACCCCCTCTTGTCAACTGCGCTGGCGAATTGGTTTTTGATGAACTTCAAAAAGTTGAAGAACTTAATGATTTCTTCGCTCAACAGACTTCTATAGCTGAGTTTGGTCACGTTATTCTTTACTTGGCAACCATAGTAAATCAGCAGTCAATTTCGTCTATAGTTATAATCGCTTGCGAAGTAAAGGCCGTTCTTATGAATATGTCTTTGGGTAAAGCATGTGGCCCTGACGGTATTAATAAAAAAATACTTGTAGAGGCATCTAATGAATTAAGTAAACCACTTTGTGATCTCTTTAATATGTCTTTGTCGTCGTCAACAGTACCATATGATTGGCAAATGTCAAACGTTTATGCAATATTCAAACAAGAGGCCCCAAAGGGCCCTGGGTCGCTCACTTGAGAGACTAAGATGGAAAGAAACAAAGATTAAAACTCTTCAGCAAATATTTCAAAATATTGGTATGAGAAGACTGACTTTAAAAATTAGGTGTTCCAAAGTATTCACAATAGGCCTATATAGAAAATAATCCCACCCACCCTGGCGGCCGGGTTTTTAATACCCAGATTTTTTAAATATAAATATAAGGAAAATGCTTCTTACATACATATAGAGAAAACTTCCCCTTCCCTGGCGGCTATGTTTTTCCGCTGATCACGTCCATTTTCAAACACATTCAACATATCAATAAAACCAATAATTTGACCAAGTTTCATGATGATTTGCCAAAGTATGTGACTTTGAGAGTGTTCACAAGCTTTTTTAGAATATAAATTTAAGGAAAATGATCCCCCCGTGGCGGTCATGTTACTAGATGGATCAACACCATTTTTGAACTCAACCGTCGTATGCAGAAAAAATCTTCTGACCAAATTTCATGAAGATTGGGCAAAAATGTGTCTTCTAGACTGTCCACATGTTTTCTTATATACATTAAGAGAAAACTGCCCCACTCCCTGGCGGCCATGTTTTTTCACTGATCCCGACTATTTTCAAACTCAACCAAGATATCCATAAAACTAATGTTTTGACCAAGTTTCATGATGATTGGACAAATAATGAGACTTCTAGAGTGTTTACAAGGTTTCTCTAAAGCCATATAAAGAATTCTGCCCCGCCCCCTGACGACCATGTTTTTCAATAGACTGGAACAATTTTTAAACTCAACCAACATATCATTAAGACAACCATTTTTACAAAGTTAGCTGAAGATTAGGCATCAAATGAGACTTGTGCAGTGTTTACAAGGTTTTTCTTTTTTTGACCTAGTGACCTAGTTTTTGATCCAGCATGATCCAGTTTCAAACTTGGTCGAGGTATCATTGAGACAAATGTGCTTACCAAGTTTCATGGAGATCGGACAATAAATATGGCCTCTAGAGTGTTCACAAGGCAAAATGTTGACGACGGCCGCACGACGCACTACGCACGGCGGACGACAGATAAAAGGCGATCACAAAAGCTCACCATGAGCACGTTGTGCCCAGGTGAGCTAAAAAGTGGACATTTTTATTCCCTCGAATGATCGCCCAATTTCACTTCTGAATACCATGGAAAAAGAACTAGAACTGATTATCTTTAAACATGTATTTAACTTTTTTCGTGATACTATTTTTTTTTACAAGATTTCAATCCGGATTTATGCTTGGTGACTCGATTGTTTACCAGCTCACATACCTTTACAACACGTTTTGCAAAGCACTAGATGATGGACTGGAAGTACGGGGTGTGTTTTTCGATATAAGCAAAGCATTTGATAAAGTCTTGCATACTGGCCTTTCAATGAAATTGAATCGCGCCGGTATCAAAGACAAACTTGTGAACTGGTTTTCTAACTATCTGTATCAAAGGCATCACAGAGTAGTGGTTCCCGGGGCTTTATCTTCCTTAGCCAAAATCAAGGCTGGAGTTCAACAGGGCTCCATTCTTGGTCCCCTATTATTTCTTGTATACATTAATTACATTGTAAATGACATTCAAGCTCATATAAACTTATTTGCAGAGGACACTAGTTTATTCGTGGTTGTTGACAGTGCAAATTCTGCAGCCACCGTTTTAGAACGCGATATAGACAAAATTACCAAATGGACCGATATTTGGTTGGTAGTATTCAATCCACTGAATTCGGAACCACTTGTTATATCGCGTAAGAGTGTCAATATTAATTAATAATATTAATAAAATCAGAAAGTTTCGTCATTGATTATTTTGTTATTTTTGTAAACAACTGTTTTTCTACTTTTCAATAGGTAATGTTCAAATAATCGTCAGGTAAAATATTGAACAACTATTGTATGCATGTACTGAAACACTAGTGTATTTGATATCAAATTTAGAATACCAAATCATAATACCGCAAATAATTGTGTAGTGTTTAAATCCGTTGACGTATTAAACGGAAGGAAAAATCTTATTTTTGAATGGCATCATTAATGTGCACACCATAAGACTTCATGAGTGCATGTAAATATTAACAAAGTTTGTATTTATGTTTATGTAAAGAAGGTTTACATAATTTGTTGTGTTGGTTACTTGTAGTATTTTTTGTTTTTGTTTATCGGTAATGATCGGGATAACCGTCGAAGTGTTCATTTACTTAACGGAACAACGTTTACCTTTATCATACCAGAAGGCTGTTGGCGCAAAATCGCACAGTTAAGAAAAAAGAAGTCTGTGGGTTAAACTGGGCAGACGCATTTAAACCATTCTTTCTCACTTGCTATCAATGCGCGCCAAATGCTAGTGCCTTTGTTTGCTACTTGACTGTTTTATTGAATGCAGGCCCAAATCAAATGAGATAATAGCAATTTATCAATGAACATTTGCGTAATCTGTTTCAATCGAAAGAGTGTTAAAGGTGTACAGTATTTTTCCCAATAATTTGTGTGTTTCACGGTAATAATTTTAAAAGGTTTAATGTGTGCTGATGTTCACCTGCTTGTAGAATTTGATAGCCTAGTGAAACGCATTCAGGGTTATATCAATTGAGCCCCTGTTAAATAAGAGGTATACATGTCGGTTTGAACACAATGCAATCTTAACGAATCAATAACAATGGCTTATTGTATGCATGAGAAAACAATTGAAACCAAAATAGGTTTATTCTGCCATACTTCATTTTTTTATTTGTAAATTTTGAACTGGTTTGAATAGGTTATGTGCATCTGTTTTATATACAATATATAATATATAATAGGAAAATAATAATAAAATATTTGGTTCCCATTCAAATATAATTGCAACAGCCTGTCGCTATTGACTAGCCAAATGGACAGAAACGATATACATCTTTAGATGTGTTTAAATAAAAGAGAGTTTTTGCGAGTTTTGACGTTTACTTGTATAAATATATACGTTGATAAGTCGGCCCATAGAAAAAATAAACTACAACCCAACTCAAAGACAATATTAATAGTAATTATATAATTATAATTATATAATGTAATAATATGATTATTGCGTAAACTATGATTTTGTAGCGGGTCTGCACTGTGAACGTATCGTAAGTGTCGCATACATTTAACACAACGTGAAGCTCAAAATAGAAAAATTAACCGATGTTGTCATACCTTAAAGATAATCCTTGCGAATCGTTAACTAGTCTTGCACGCAGGGGAGCTTAATTTTGTGTGAGTAATGAATGAGTCAAAACGATTTTGTAAGCACGTGGAGAATCACTGGCGGATCCAGGGCATGGATTGAGGGGCATCCGGCTTCAAACCACACTTAAGGTTTCCGGGCAATAATTATTTTACCCCCTCCCCCCAAAGAAAAAATAATGTGTTGAATTGTTTCGCTCGCTTTGCTCTAGAACTTGCATATATTTATAATAGATCTTACATACGAAACCGTACACGTGCTAGTGAAACAGGTAGGGGAAAAAGGAGCGCTACTGTTCATGATGTGAATATTTAGTTATATGGCTATATTTCCATGTATATACATATGTTTTCAAAAATAAGTTCAGTTTTAATACAGTCCAAAACCAAAAATCGTATATTTTTTTGCTTCTATTTAACATTTTTTTACGCATTAGAACCTATAATATATCACGAGGCTCACGAATGCTTTTACGCTATCAAATTTGGCAAACTTTATGCTAGAAAATACCTTTGTCGAATGTTGCTTAATCCATTGTCTAGTGATTTTTCACATGTCGCGAAGTTGGGTTTCAAACACCAGTAAATACATTTTCCTTCACGTTATATCGTCACCGAAACTAAATCATACAAGATAAATATCCAAAAACTGTGATTAAAAATTATCAAACCTTTCGCTTTCCCTTCCACCCCACTCTACTCCAAAGCCTGCGGCCGCCCTGAACATAGTAAGTTTACCCATATTAACCCAAGGGTTTAAGTTATGGGTTTCTGATTTGTTAAGTAGACCGTTTAACTTGTCGCTTGTGAGTATTCCGTTGTAATCCACGAATATAGATGTCATCAATAATTTAACGATTAATACAATAGCAAAGCAACAGTTTGAAAGTGTATGCTTCAAAGGTTAAACAAGCATTTAAATATAAACGTCTGAAACTTATTTGTTTAACGTCAGTCCACACTTAATCCGAAATGCAATAAATAAAGGTCGAACTATTCCAACACAAAAAAACAGCAGCTGAGAGTTACATATGCACACATTTAGACTCATTCATATGCATCGTTACGATATTTCATGTTTGTAGATGTTGAGCGTTGCTTTATTTACAACACTTTGAATCATATAGCCTAACACATGTGTTGTGATCAAGATTTTTTATCAACATGGGTAATATACACCCTCTACAACAGCAGTGGAAAAATACAACAGATTAAGAATGGAGGAACGAAAGTAAACTACTTATTATTATGACTGGAAGAGGAATGCAGAGAAAGTCCTTCAAGAATGGCGCCGTGAAGGCGCTGAGGGACTTAAGGCGATTGTAAGAAATTGGACACGTATTGTTTCAATGATTTCCTCAGATTTACAGTTCAAATATATCAGGTATTCAGCCGTTTTAAGTTCGACACAATTCATCAGTTCATCAGGCTTCGTCCGATCACAAAGAAATGTGATATGGACGACGCTGACGAGATAATCAGGGATATTATGTTTTTTTTCCACGATCTATTCGATTATCCGAGGAAAACTGAAAACGAAGACTCACCGCGTACAATGGATAAGGCGATGCAAAATTGAATAGGCACACGATAACAGTCGGGGAGCAATAAAATCGGTGCAACATATGGCATGACGTCGCACAAATATGTTATTTAATCAGCAACATATTGGCTACTGTTAAAGATGAAGGACGTGACGCAAAGAACGCCCATACTTTCACAGTAAGAAGAAACTTACTGCAAAGCTTAAATGCCATACAAGCAAACAAGTTTTTGCGTTACTATTTTTCAAGATGAAAAACCGTTTGCTGTTACAAGAAAAAAATTGACTGAACGCAGAGCTCTTATGCAAACATCAAAAGTGTGATGCTTGAAAACATGTCCAGCTTTCAACGATTTCCCGAATATGTTTGTCAGTAAAGAAATAAAAAATCAAGCATGTCGTGATATTCATAAAACAAACTGCATATTGTTGTAAAACTTATAGATAGTATTTTTTTAACTATCAGTTATAACAGTTTTACAACCCGACATGTTGTTCATAATATTAAGTATTCATCAGACATGTTTCTTGGTTTTTTGACGTGATGGAGCCCGCATATCTATATATAGCATATGTCATCGTAATGCTCTACATGCGGAGCACTATATATGGAATCCCATCCGTTTTACATATTTTCAAATTTGACTCAAAATGTCAATGCACGTAAGAGTTTTCCTACTGCAGTAGAGTGCTGGAAGTTTGACAATTTTCGGCATACAAGGTAAATAAGCATTTCCTGAATCGTTATGTGAAGAGAAATTGAAACGACTATGAATTCTTGAATATTAGTTTAGGTACGAATGTTTCTACTGCATGCGTTTCTTTGAACAAACATCATGGATAGTATTTCTACGAACGAAAATTAGAACTATGCGCACGTAGACAATACGGTTATAAATATTATGTGTTGCTACAAATCACTGCTTATTCATACAGTATTATGATGTATGAAATTCAGTTTGAAACATGAGATGTCTAACCCGTAAGAAACCCAGATAATCTTAACAAAGATTAGAGTAAATGTATTTGCGATAAGTCTTCTTTCCAACGTTTTTCCTATATAAGTGGCTATATATACGTACGGTAACATAAATATCAAAGCTCTATGTAAAACTTATACATGTATATAAACTGTAAATATAACTATAGTATTGCTAAATATACCCATAAAAAATATATAAAATGGGATCTCATCCTCATAATTAAATGTGTTTTACTCTGAATGTCCGCATGAGCTGGCGTATATAAAACGTGTAATGTTTTCTACAACGCTACTATATCAGATCAGAATAATAAACCAGTCGATGGAAATCCGCTGTAACTATTTATGAGTCATGTGTTTTTTTTTATTTCAACATGTGTCGCAATTCTTATGTAATTCAATAGGAAGAGTGTAATTAACCTTAGTATCTTGTTACTTGGTTATTAGATTGAGTGTCGTATGTGTTAAGCACGTTGTGTCATGTGCGGGACTAAATAAAAAAGCACGTATGTAGATTGTTAATAGTGTTCTTGTTGTCAAAATAAACTACTGACTTAAATCGTTAAGTCGTTTTAATTGCTCACTTTTAGTGTTTTGTATGCATGTCAAACTTGCATAAATAAGCATTTAAATGACATATGTGATCTAACTATTCTTAAAATATTTTCATAAATTAAGAAAATACGCAGTTATTGTTCATATTGTTCATAGATTTAAAACAGCTTTGTGTGGATGTTTTAATCTACTGTTATCCAGAACGGTCTGTCTGAAAACGAATAAATGACAAACGTATGAATCACGTTTGGAAACCCAATATTCTAAAATTAGAACGATGAAAAATCAAGTTAAGGAAACCCAACTTGTGTATTATTTTCATATCGATATAATTTATTATGTGTAGACGTATTCGAATGTTTTAATAATTCAAGGTGAATACGTGTTTTGCGCTTGAGTCATTAAGTGTAATGTGGGATTGATTTCTGGATTAAAATATGGAATTTGGGAGATGTTTCGAAGGTTACACCCACGATAATTTCATTTAAGTTAAAGTATATGCTTATTGTTTATTCTTTAAATGTTTAATTACGAATCTGTATGTATAATCAATTTACAAATGTAGCATATCCCGATATAATTAGAGAAAAAATAATTTAACGTATTCAAAGAAAAACCAACGTCTTTCCATGACACCAACGTGTACCTTACAACAGTAATGCAAACATTTTGAGACTTGTGCAAAGATTTAAGTGTATTCAACCAATGTTTCACAATACCATTTCTAACACAACTGCACCATTTAGATCGTTAAATATATATTAATATAAGCACACATATTTTGTGTAACGTGTCTGTCCTAGAATTCGTATCCGGGACATCCTGAATCAAACGCCATGTTGGGAAATGCATGTTTTAAAATGTGTTAAATTATCGATGAAAATCGTTACACAAGATGTTTTTGTTCGGATTCCGACTGATAATTTTCGACATATGAATAACGAACGAAAATATAATGTTATATTTCAGTCATTAATTTTATTTTGCTTTGATAATTATAATGCATTAACCTTTTTTTCAATCTACGAATTTTTAAAAATTGTTATTTTGCCAAACTGTGAACATGACCCTTTTGTATGCTACACATATGATTACTTTGCTAGTATTTGTCCCCAGGTATAAACGCCCAACGTACATTATTCCGGTTAGTAAAATAAAATTATGCTCGGAGCTGTCAGGAAGTATTTCGTGTGTGTGTACGCTAAAATAGAATGTAACCTGACTAATGGGTCACGTTTGTTAAAAAATACGATTTCTACAAATTAAATTTATATATTTACATTTCTTTAAGTTTTTGTTAAAGTCTATGCATTCCGTTTATATAAAACAATCGTTTTCTTGACGCAAGTACAGTTTTTATTAGCTAACATATTTACAGATGTTTTGTCTTAAAGTTTACATAGCTTTTGACCTAGCACAGGAAGTTGAAATGATGTCATTGACATGTTTTGTAATTGTGTTCATTCACTATAATGCGAGAAGTTCCTCGATTATCTGTACTATTTCTAATGTAATTGATATTTAATGAGTGTGCTGAATTGCGCTGACAATAGATGATTAATTTGGAAAACTTTTGCAGTTGTATATTAAATATATAATGTAATAAACTGTCACTACTGGTTTCTACAATGTGTTAAAAATGTTGTCAACTGAATCATTAAAAAACAACAACACCAGTCTCTTTAAAACCAACAAAAAGTAATCGTGCAAAGTAAATGAACAACAGTACTTCAGTCACAGGTACTTGAATTTTTTTTTGGTCCTTATATATATACTAAGAGTAAAGGTATCCGACGAAGATTTCACAGATGTATAGAATAACACAATGCAACACCATGAAAGATCAAACAATGCACACATATGTCGTGTGGTTGCCAGCAGGAAGCGCCCATCTATGATAAAATACCTTTTATTTGATGAAAATCCACCAAGTATGTCCAAAACAGCTACAAATTTTACAAATATGGCCCCAAAATCGAAGTTGCTAATTCCGAACGTCCAGATGTCAGAAATAAATGCAGGCGATTTTTGGTCGATTTTTCACAATAAAACAAGAACTTTGCTAAATATTCCACGCACGTTTTTTATTTACTAATGAAAGTAAAACACTGAACCATGTCGAATAACGTTTGTCATGCGAGCAAAAAAATAATTTCAGCAAACGCTTAAAATAAAACTTCACGAAAAATTAAAAAAATAACACGATATTGATTGTCAAATTGACGTTAAGCGCGAAGCGTTCAAACTCCAATCCGTAATAACAATGGACGAACTTCCGTGTAAGTCGCGTTATGTAAAAATGACGTCACATCCAAAATAGGTGGCGGAAATACACGAGCGGCTTACGAAAAACAAGATCATCGCTTTTAGCATCATAATATTTTTTGCCATTGCTCTTGATGAGTCCAATCGTTTTAGAATATACATTTGTATAAAATAGTTTTTTTCTTAATAAAAGCGGCATTTGACCTTAAATGCTTGTATCATTAGACGATATCGGAAGGGACTGTTGGGCCACTACAATACAAATTATTCTGTCTACATGCGGATTTGGTTATGCCTGGATAAATCAAGAAATATGCGACAACACCTTATTAATCAATATAGTCAAACAACGTAGTATTGACTGTAAAACACACAATTGGCATGACTCGATACACAATTAAAGTCGATGTTATCATTATAGACAGTTCAGTTTGCAGTACGTCTGTGTTTTCATCACTTGTTCTCAGATTTCTTAAAATAGTGCCATTCACTTTGAAAGAAAATGTATTCAAATAAAAACAAAATTAACATACAATTTAAATAGTGTCATGTACTTCGCCTTTTATAGTACTTTGTCTTTTAGTTATTCAACATACTTCTTACACGTTCGATCGTTCATAAAAATATCACACACCAACACACCCTTACCTTTGAGAATTATAGTTATATAATGCGATGGATTGTACGATACACCAGAGACGTAGATAACAGAGATAAGCAGCTCGCCAAATATCGGCAATCTCTCGCACGTCGCGGGTTTCGGCGAGATACGCTCAACTGTTTGTCGGTTACAACGGTAGTTAACACGCTTATCAACATTTCTGAAACACGCTTTCGCGTTTCAGTTTGTGCTATTTGAAACAAATAAACTGTTATGTATTATTAAAATGAGAATGTATGCGGTATTATCATACAATTGTAATGTGTCAATTAAAATAAATCACATGCCGCATTGTTGTATTTAGCGATTTAATTCGCCTCCAGTTTGAAAAAAAACCCTGATTACCGGTATTTAAAGATTGCCTTTGAAATACGATAAATTCAAACTAAGAAGCGATCAAAATCTTACGACAAACAACTGATAAATGGTTGTTTTAATTATATTATTGTTTCTTATTTTAATTGCAGTGTTTAAATTTGATAAATCCGAATGCCATTTACCTGTAGTAAAATTTGAATAAAGCTCTGAATAAATTTGTCTTCTTTTTTATCTTCTTATGGAGAGCATCTATTCTTGGTCTGCTCTAATCGACTGTTTGTGTTCATTGTTCTCTTTAATTACCGCTTAATTCAATGCACTATTTTGCCAATTACAACATTACCACATTGAGTATATGTATAGAAATCTTCAGGCCCGTATACTCAGCCATTCTCCGATATTAACACTTAGTCTTAGACGGATTTTGTGTCATGGGATGACGAGGATTTAAATTTAGATTTACTTCTAGGTATACCAATTATGATGAACATTGGGGTAGTGAATTTGTTCAGGACATTACTCAGTCAGTTGTGTATGAGTGCCCAGAATGCAAAAGTTAATGAAAATAACATATTATGGATTCCGTGTGTTGTAAAAAAGCATCATCTAAACTTAAAAAGTATGTCCTCTTATGTACATTATGATAAAGTAAATGAAATGTGTCCCAGCTTCTGCAGAGGAGCCTATGCAACCATTTATGTAATACAGTCTCTTCATAAACCTCTGAAACTAGTGACAATTTTAGTCCGTGCAATAAAAGAATGCATGAACATAGTTTTTACAATTTAATGATATTTCATCAAAACTTCATAATGCATGAAAAAATATCAATACACCTGGCATAACAAAAATTAAGCAACTTATTATTCATAACACATATTAAGCAAGTTGTTAATATAACAAATAACAAATAACATTCTGCAGTTATGCAGGCAACAAACATGAAAGCATAAGAGCCATCAAACAAGAATTTTTCATCGTGGGAATTGGAAATAAATGTGACTAAGAGTGTTGACATGTTTTTACCATAGCCATATAAGGAAAAATGCTCCGCCGCCTGGCCATGGTTTTAAACCGACCGGAACAATTTTTAAACTTGTCCGAGATATCATTGGGACACATTGTTTCACCAAGTTTCATGAAGACGGGACAATAAATGTGGCCTCTAGAGTGTTAAAAAGGTTTTTTAATAGCCATATATAGCCATATAAAGAAAAATGCCCCACTCCCTGGTGCCAATGTTTTTCAACCAACCGGAACCAATTTTGAACTTGCCCAAGTTATCATTGGGCCATATCTTCTGACCAAGTTTCTTGATGACGGACAATAAATCGGGACCATTTTTTAACTTGTCCAATATATCATTGGGACAAATGTTCTGACCAAATTTCATTAAGATTGGACAATAAATGTCGTCACTAGAGTGTGAACAAGGCAAAGGTTGACGCCGCACAACACACACCACACGACGGACAAAAGGCGATCACTAAAGCTCACCAATAGCACATTGAGCTCAGGTGAGCTAAATGGCTAAAAGATAATCACTAGATATTTTTGTCCACAAAACATAGTCCTGGGCAACTTCCTAAACAATAAACGTACACAGTAGTGTGTCCTGCTTCATAAATACATACTTTCATACTTAAATGTTTTGCCATTGCTTTGATCTGAATGCAAACAGAGCATGTCCATGTCTCTTGCGTGCGTATTGACAAAATATGGCTTTGGATCACTTCGTTCAGTATGTAACAATCAACCCTTATAGGCACAGTCAACTTGACAGTCTTCAACGTCAGGAAACCATCGTCAAGTGCTGTTGGGGATGATTCACCAAGTAAATGTCAAGATCGCTTGTGCTGCTTCTGCACCCCATAACTGAGTCGCTCCCTCCTGGGCATGGCCAAACTGAAAATACAAATGAAAATATCAGATGAACACCAATTCATATGATATGTATAATATGATATTCTGAATTGAGATAAACAAGAGCCGTGTTCATGAAACAAAATGCCCCCTACTGCGCCGCTTTTAAGCCATATATTTGAACTTTGACATTAAAGGATGACCTTAACCTTACACCACTCAAAATGTGCAGCTCCATGAGATACGCATGCATTCCAAATATGGAGTTGCTATCTTCAATATTGCAAAATTTGACCTCTACCTTGAAGGATGACCTTGACCTTTCACCACTCAAAATGTGCAGCTCCATGAGATACACATGCATGCCACATATCGAGTTGCTATGTTCAATATTGAATAAGTAATGGCCATTACAGTTTTCGGCAGGACGGACAGACTGACTGACTGACGGACAGTTCAACTGCTATATGCCAGCCTGCCGGGGGCATACACATATAAAGACCTCATTGAATTTATAAAGAAGGCATATACACATGCATTTTATAATGTTTCATACGTGAACTATTGTTCTTTCTATCAGCAACCCGACGACATTCAGGCTGTTCAATTGACTTGTTACTACATATTGTAATAATGGCAATTTCTCCATAAGATATAACTGACTCCTGCATTTGATGTCCCCAAAAGCCAGTTACCTTTAAAACAGTATTTATGCGAATGTTACATTGCAACCTAAAAACACTTCCATAATACAGAATCCCCTTTCTTGTAATAGAATTAGCATAATTTTTATAAATTCAGTGTCATATTTCAGCAAATGAACACCGAAAGACAATTAACAACCAATCCACCATTTACACCACACAATACCTGGTAATATGAATTTTTTTTGTCTTATCACCAGGTATTGTGCGGTATTAAATATTACCTGAGCTAAGACACCTTATTAAATTACCTTCCTATATTATAAATTGATCAACAAGCACCTGTTTAAAATTAAATTCTTAGCTTTAATATTCCTTGATCACCGGATTAATATTAAGTTCTTATATTAATTATTAAATGACTCTTGTATCAAAACTAAATTTATAAATTAAATCATCTTTTAAATGATCAATTAATTAAAACCTTCCTTAACTTATAAAACTGAAGCACTCTTTAATTAAGCACATTCTTCAACTCTTATCTCTGTTACCGTACTGTTTCTTTCATAATACATTTGAGATATATCCACTGATAACACATTTCAACACCCATATAGCCATAAAATAGATGACAAAATTGGCAGTTCTGTATGAAATATTACATAATATTAGTAAATGGTGTCAAGTTGACATCTTTCTTGGGTGGTTTTATGGATATTAGGGAAAGTTAAAAAAGGAGGAAAGTAATCCATCTCTGAGTGCACTTAAATTTAATCCAGATAATTTTAAATACAGAGATATGCTAATACTTATGAGGCATTTAACCATATTCATATTATACTTCAAATTACTTTATTGTAATTAACATGATCGGGTTGAATTTGAGCTTTAATTCCATTTAATACTAGCCATAAACTTTGTCAACTGTCATCAAAATGCTTGAAATCAAAATATTCCTATAATCTTTCTCCTCGAATAGCCAGCATGAGTCCATTCTTTGTAACAAATTATTTTTTTTATTCATTTTTGTATTATTTCAATCATATTGAGATATAATTATTTTAAAATAAAAAGCAAGTTTAACACAGTTTTCAAGTTTTGTTGCAGAAAATCAAAAAGGCTGAATGAAAACGTCTGAAAAACTTGCTCAATTAAACAGTGCATAATTCCATTATTTAAAGGAATATCACAATGAAAATATGCGCAGCCATAAAACTAAATCTGTACTGTAAAATAATTAATTTATGTTACAGGCCATAGTATATGTTTTAAATTTGTGTGTGTACAACTAGTCTATGAAGGAAACTTTGTTTGGATTAAAACATGCGCCTGCAAAATGGGGTGTATAAAATATGGTGTAACTTTCTTAAGCAAAGGAATATCACTATGAAACTGTGGGGCTAAATAAAGTACACTCAACACTTTAGAAAAAATCAGTTATAATATGAAGCAATGCACCCTTTTTCAGCTTTGATCATTGAAAATATGCAAGTTTTTTTGCGGAAAATCTTAACGGCTGAATGCAAATATCTGAAAAACAGGATAAATTACCACTTGCAGAATTTAATTATTTAAAGGAATGTCAAAATGAAAACATGGGCAGACATAAAACTCAATTGGCATTCTAAAATGATACCATATTTGATGCGATCCATAGTTTATACTTGACGTTTTAATCGCTGCAACTATGAAGAGTTTAGATTGAAACAATTTTTGGCTTAAAGAAGCCACCTGCATAGTGGGGTAAATGAAATATGTTGTAATTTTCTTATGCAAAAGAATATCACACTGAAAATGTGGCACTATATCATTTACAATTAGCACTCTTTAAAAATTAAAAGTTATGACATGATGCAATGCACCCTTTTTTAACTATGGTCACTCAAAATATGCAGGTTTTTTTGCGGTAAATCACAACGAATGAATGCAAATACCTGAAAAACAGGACAATTTAAAACTTTGATAATTTCATTATTGAAAGGAATATCAAAATGAAAAGATGGGCAGCCTTAAAACTCAGTCTGCACTTTAAAATGATACCATTCAGGGCTTTTTTTCCATCTTTGGATTCGCCGAAAAACGGCCCTTTCCCCTCGAATTATTTTTTTCCCTCCCCTATATATGACTTAATAAATTTCAATAAGCACTTTAAAAAATATAAGTTAAGATATGATGCAATGCACCCTTTTTTAGCTTTGGTCAGGCAAAATATGCAAGGTTTTTGCGGAAAATCAAAACGACTGAATGCAAATACCTGAAAAACAGGACACATTAAAACTTGGATGATTTCATTATTGAAAGGAATATCAAAATGGAAAGATAGGCAGCCTTAAAACTCAGTTTGCACTTTAAAATGATACCATTGACGATATGATCCATAGAACATGTTGTCAGTTTTAGTCGCTAGAACTATGAAGAGTTTGGATTGAAACATTTTTTGGCGTAAAGCATTCATCCACAAAATGGGAAAATACAATCTGGTGTATTTTTCTTATGTAATGGGATACCTGTATGAAAATATGTGCAAAAATACAATAAAATTAGCACTTTAAAAAAATAGCAGTAACGATATGATGTAACACACCAGTTTTTAGGTTATGTCACTGGAAATATGCATGTTTTTTATGGAAAACCAAAATGGCTGAAAGCAAGTATGTAAAAAATATGATAAAATTAAAACTTGCACAACTTCATTATTTAATGGAATATCACAATGAAAATATGGGCAGACATAAAACCCATCAGCATTTTAAAATGATACCATATATAATGTGATCCATAGTTCATATTCGAAGTTTTATTCGCTAAAACTATGAAGAGTTTAAATAGAAAATCAAATGCATCGGCACAATGGGGTAAATAAAATCTGGTGTAATTTTATTATCTAACAGAATATCACTATAAAAAGGTGTGAATTCATTAACCGAATCAGTACTTTAATACAAAAATCAAATTTAATAATATCCAGGTCATATTTTCTTAGTTAAATATGTCACAAGTTTACTGAAATTTTAGCAAATCGTGTGTTTACCGAGAATAACGTAAAAATGCAGTAATGTTTGTAACGATTCTTACCGTAACCTCCTAATGATTTCGCTTGTTTACTGAACTGGTCTGGTGAAAACATTTTCCAGCAATTAAAAAATAACATATTCAGTCAATGTCAAAAAGGTACTCGCTCTAAATTCGCTCTTTAGTTTGTAGCTTTTACCCGCTTCGCAAACAAAATGGCGTCGTCTTTATTTTTCTTCAAGTCTCGCGAAATCCCGTAACGTGTGAGGACTCGGCACGCTTTACTATATAACAATAGCGACTTTCCAATCTCTGTTATCTACGTCTCTGGATACACTTAATGTCTATCTTTGTTTTTTCTAATTATCGATGCTTAGTCTTAACACCATCTTTACTCTGATAATCATGAGTAGTTCTTATTTTTATAAAGATGAAATAAAATTTATAATTATACACTAAAGGAACTAAATTATATGTCGTTGAATAATTATTTAGGTATTATTGTGTTTAATGTTATATGCTAATTTCTTATTAATGTATTTATTTAACGCAAGCCTGTATGCATATGTTTGACGTTATTGTAACCAGAGTTAGTGCTGATGAAAATTTCGAATGTAAACAATAACATCAATGATATAAAATCATCTTTTTTCTCCGCCAATGAAAGTTACACGTTTAGCTTGTTCTGATGTTCGACGCGTCACGTGATATCTAAAAAAGCAACAGGTGGTAGCATTGTGAAACTGGTCTATTGAATTTGCCGATATACATTTTTCTTATATCGGTATAATGAGGATATACAATTACTTGTTTCGCCAAAAACCTATATAAATATAGATAAGTCAAGTTTTAGATTAATGAATAAATACATATGATTTCACTGACTCTGGATACATCCAAATGTCTACAAAACCATGATTTTTAAGCAAGTCCTGTACTTAGGTTATCCAATTTTTGCATCGTATTATATTTTCAGCACCGTTTCTCATATAACATAGTGTACTATATAGTATACAATGAATGTGTTAAACAATATTAAATATATAGAATATTTTATAATTCGTACATAGTAATTCGTATATAACGGCTATCGTCCTAGTTCCCCGTTTACTGCTAAAAAAGCAGTACCCATTTTGACACCAAGAATTCGTTTTAAAAATCTTCAATGAACTATTTCAATATCCTCAGCATTTGTGATATCATGGTGCATTCAACTCAATTTTTATGCCATCTGAAATATGAATGGAACATTAAACACATAACAATATCTCAAATTATATCAACCGCATGTGTTTAGCAATCGTACTTCGTTCATCGAAGTATGTGAAGTTAGCAGACTTACCATAACTAGCAAGGTTAACAGTTCTCCATATCTGATAGAAGATTGAACAGACGTAGCAGAACTTTTAAATCTGCTCCAAGAAATATGACAACACATTTGGCTGTGGACAACAAGTAACGTTCGTACATATTTTAAGTAAAAACCTATGACTTAAAAACCGATTACTTCTTTAATCGTATCATCTGTGCAGTCCGCGTGAATTAATAAGACGACATGTCACCTATTAAGTATGTTAAACACTATTGACACTCTCCAACGAAACGGTTTACGAGAAAAAGGCTTCAATACATGATAACAGTCAGATATAACGATAAACATAGCGTTTTGTAGCTTAAGTAAACGGATATTGACTAAACAGCATGTCATCAAGCCAGATTATCAGGCACTACCACGGTTTGTTTTTAAATAAAGGTACATAAATAAAGGTACGACAGAAACGTGCATTATAAAACGGATGATACTCGACTCCCTGCTATGTATGCGTTTGTAAAAAAGACGACATTGGTCAGTAGTATAGGTCATCACGGGTAAAGTCTTGTTTCGAAAATGGGTATGTGCACACCGTCAGAAATAAGCGTTCAAACATAGTTTTACAGAAGTTTTTACACCAAGGTCACCTGACGCGCACGAATATTCATATAAACGTCAAATAATAAGTAATTGTTCTAGACAGCACTAGGCATCAAACATTACATGAGTCCGTACACGGAAAACAACACTTGGTTTTTAAAACAAATTGTATGTTACATCAGGGTGACAGACACTACTATAGTCCCTAAATAAATATCGGTCGTAATAGGGGGAAATGCTTATTTGTCAGAAATCGGTTGGTTAACACATTATAAATCATTATTAAAACAACGTGATAAAAACTTGTTATCGACAGTAATAGACGGTACAAAAGTCTCCAACATTTACATAGGGGACAACTCTTTTTGGTCAGGATTTGATTTAAGTTTGCAACGCTTTGGTATTTTGTTTTACTTGTAGGAAGAGACACGACACGTTTTAAATTTTTATCCCCATAACGACCTATATGGTTTAAAATTGTATTATAATAAGAGCATTTAAGACGTACATTTAATAAACCTTGAAAAATTGTATTATTTATAAAATTGTTAAACTCCAATAAGTGACTTCATACGAAGATATCCATCAGTTTTTATCGGTTGTATAGTATTAATGAAGGCACGATTTCTGAACATGTATGTAATGTAATGCATTTTACTTGTTTTATTGGCCTTCATTACATAAAAACTAGTGTAATAAATCCTAAAAATACCAAATATACGCTAGCTAATTTTTTGTTCAGTGATTATATTGAATTTTCACAAAAGTAAACATTGAACACTTTACAAAGTTCCGCAATGTACCTGAAAACAATAAGTATATCATCACAAATATTCGCTTAATAGCAAATTACCGTTGAAATGGCTGAACAATCCTAGGTATATAAATCCGTCTCAACACTCCTCAAAGAAAACACCATTGTACGTTGAATTGTTAACTAGTTTGAAAGTTGAGCCTTTGCAAAGCGAAAAAAAGACGCGCACAGGATGTAAAGCGGCAGCTGTTATTAGTTAAAATAACCCTTTAATAGCTACCGTTAGCAAACCCCTTATCGCCTTATCGACCGAATGCATAATACACACGCACACACGCACGCACGCACGCACGCACGCATACACACACACGCACGCACGCCCTCACACACACACACACAAACACACACACACACACACACACACACACACACACACACACACACACACACACACACACACACACACACACACACACACAACACACACACACACAACACACACACACACACACCACACACACACACACACACACACACACAAACACACACACACACACAAACACCCACCCACACACAAACCCCCACACACACCCACACCCCCCCCCCACACACACAACACATACACCACACACACACACACACACACACACACCCACACCACACACCCCACACACCCCCACACACCCACACCCACACACACACACAAACACACACACACACACACACACACACACACAACACACACACACACACACACACACACACACACACACACACACACACCACACACACACACACACACACACACACACACACACACACACACACACACACACACACACACACACACACACACACACACACACACACACACACACACACACACACACACACACACACACACACACACACACACACACACACACACACACACACACACACACACACACACACACCACACACACACACACACACACACACACACACACACACACACACACACCCTCACACACACACACACACACACACAGAACTTAAAAAATACGCGTCTACTCTTTTACGATCATAATCTTGAAATTTAATCGTGATTTAAATATAATAGGTTTGTTAACACTGGGAAATTGTATTAATCCAATTAGGCGTTGTATTTTATTACTGTAGATGATTAAATTTGCGTAAATAGATATATATACCAATTGTAAGGCGAGCTGAACCGCAGTTATATGCGTTACGTCTTATATAACACTGCACCTTTGAAGTTTAATACATTAACAATATCCGAAAGGCAAACACAATAAATACAGATATGATTGTATTATATCTGTATATAATAATTCCCCCTTACTGAGAACATTATAGAATGTATTACCCTAGTTGCAATGATTCAACTCTCAGTTTTATAGCCCAAAGGGTTGTTGAGAGTTGCAATGCGCCGTCTATAGCCCACAGGTGCACAATTTTATCACAACTGCAAAGGCTTAGGCACACTGACACTGAAAAAAACTTATCAACGTTTACCTGTCTAAAGCACAAACTCATGCAAATGGTATCATTAAAGCAAGAAGAAAAGCTTTGTATTTACTTTGTTTTTCTTTCGTACGCTCCATATTGGAAAACTGTCGTCATGTTGCCGACTAAAAGTGTCGCTATCGGTTAGTTCGCAATCATACCAACATCGTGCACATCGTGATATTTGATGTAACCTTAGTTGATAACGAAGTCGAACAGATGTCGCAAATTTACACTGTTCCTAATTTCAAAATGAAAATGTCAGCAAACATCGTCGTGTTTTTTAGGTTGCATGCAAACGATGACGTCCGTAGGCTTCCATTCAGGTAAATTTAATGTGTTTTTGAAGTTTATTAATCGCTTTCCTTAATTGGTAACGAACGACGTCTGTTAAGTGATGCGCACGGATGCGACTGTGTTTATTAAGATATCCATATGGACTTCCAGTATTGTCCGAGAGCACACACAAATCCTTTATATCTTAATTGTTGATAACTCATGATTTGGTTAAAGGCAATACTACTTTTTTTTACACGGATCTTGATTAGGAGCGTACCAGGGTGACTACACAAATACAATCACTTGAACACGCGCGAGTTTTATTTGTTAATGGGGCCTTTTCACGTTTTGGTAAATTTACAAAATAAAGAAAAATCTTCAGATTCGCAAATGTTCGTTTTTGACGATGCTGCTTCAGCGAAGCAGGTCGTCTAAGTTATCATACCATGAAAATATTCTTCACAATGGCGACCTATGTTAAAGACCGAGCCAGTCCGATTGATTTAGTGTTATTTTCTCAATCGTCATACCTCGCTGATTATCATTGATAACATTCCCCTAGCAGAGTTGTGCCTCAACACACAACAATGGCCGTTCCCATGAGAGAATGTTGACACTCGTGTCAAGACTTTCTTAAAGCATAAATCGGCTTATTCGGCTATTTAGAAGCTGTCATTAAGGATATACGAGGTATTTATTCACTTAATCTCCGCTCATGACATCAATAGATGGAATTCGAAGGATATATTCGATGTGAATGAAGGACTTTCTGGATCTTGACAGCTTGACACGGCAAAACTTGCATACTTGTGTTTTTAGTTATCTCTTTAAGGTCACGTTTTGCTTTATAAATTGTATTCGATCATTTTGCGACTTATTGAATGACTATGATACCCGATATCAACATATCATTTGGGATTTGCCGATCACCAAGCTGCCCTGAAATTCAACATTGATTACAAACTATTAACTGGTTTGTATTATTTCTTCTTTCTATTTTAGTACTTGATATCATTTTTAAGTTAAATGAACTGTGTCACAGTAAAAAAGATATTAAGGCGATTGTGGCCAGTTTGGATCCAAATCAGTCTGCGGACGCTTGAAAGCTGTTTGCTTAAAAGCGGTTTTCTGACAATAACAAATAGTTTAATTGAATGACTGCGCATTTCCTGGGACATGTGAATACTAGAATTGTCATTAATCAAATGATTTTATTTCAAACATTAATCATGTGTTTTTTGGTCCCTCGGGATGAATGACTCATGCATGTTCGTGTTGAGAATCGAATACTGCTTAAGGCGATGCTAGGCGGCGTGAGAGATGTTTCACCTTCCATTATCTCTCATGAACCGACTCAATAAAACGGAGTCGGCAATATTTGATTTAATTTTTGGTATGGTTTCTCGAGGGATCGAACAATTTAAGAATCTTCCTAAAAGCCTAGTGGTAGAGTGTCGACTTTGATTGCAGGCGGTTGCGCTGCGGGTTTGATCCACAAAAACGACATAGAAAGCTATCCAAGTTTGTTATCTAAATGGCTGGTAAACATGATATACTAAGATAATGTGAATTTCCTCTCACATGATGGTAATCAGTTATATTATATAAAAAGTAACAGCAGTAGTAAACAATGGGACAATAATTAATGAGCGCATTTTCATTTGTCTTTGACACTTTGAGTTTGAAGTGGCCTAGATTTTAATATGCACTCTTGTGACAGAGCTTAAGTGTAAATGTACCATTGAAGATCACCTAAATCTAGATTGTCTATTATAGAAATGTGGAAAGTTTTAAGGATGTGACAAATAAGCAAAAAGTGGTCATAACCGAGAGGCCACAACTGATCTATGACTGTTTTAAAAAAAGAAATATCAGTGCCTGATTTAGATTTCATTACATAGTTCAATAACAACTAATTTCAGAAGCCTGGTAACAGTTCAACGTTAATGTTACCAATATGTCAGACCAGGGCCTTGATTTTGAAATCTAGGACATGCATGGTCAGATGATGTCATTAAAGATTATACATTGTTTCAAACACATACAAATGTTAACATGTATCTGTAACTAATGTAGATGGTATAAATAGTACAATGCATTAAGTCAGAAGGCATTTTCTGCTGGTGCGTTGGCACACCGGGTGGCTCGGTTGCAATGGTTTGATGGACTGCTTGGATGTGTAGTTACATTATATACAGTATATCAAACGGTATTATTTCAAATATGTTACATTTAAAATACTTATATTGATAATATTTACAAAATTAATGTATGTGAATGATAAACTTGACTGAAATCATTTATTAAATGATACTGAAATCATGACAGTAATTTATACTGATAATTATTTAGTATATGTTGCTTGATACAATCATGTACATCTATATCAAATGAGATTATACTGTTACTTCAGTGATGAATTTCAGTGAATAAAATTAAATCCAAAATGTAAGTCACTCCCATCTCGTTCCCACAGCGCGCATACCTAAAGGTCCTGCTGTGAACCTATCCAGATCCAGATCCCAAAATATTATACATAATAATGTATAATGTTGTTTAAAGGGGATGCTTTTCCCTCTGTTGTATCAATGTATTGTTTTACTTCTTTAATCAGTGTGTTTAAAGATATATAAACATAGCTCCAGGGTCAGAGCTTCAGGCAATGAATATTTACCCCTGATCTTTTTTTCAAATTGATATTTTAGCTAGTTCCTACATTCAATACGGTCAAATATATGTTATTATATATATTATATATTATTAGTGTTAAAAAGATTTAGTACAAATGTTAATGATAGATGAATTAAGAGCCTAAGTTCGAGCACTGGCCCGATAAAATGTATAGCATTGAACCACTTCTATATGGATCCCTGACCAGATCTCAAATATATATCCCCTTTCTCTGGAAACCCTAGTCATCTCCTGTTGATCACCTAACAAACACCTATCAAAATGGCAAATTATATGCAGAACAGTTCATTATATGCAATGGGTTAATGAAATACTTAAGAAAAAATTGACATTCTTTTCACATGGAAATTTCACTTTCACAGTCATGGAAAAAGAGCCTTCACAACACAGATCAACAAGAGCACCGCCTTGCGGGTGCAGACCGCTCATCTATTTTCTTTTTAAAGGTGAAGGGACTCTCATTTTCAATCACAAATGAGGGAGGGGTGGAGTGAAGAGGGGTGCATTGTGTGGGGGCTGGGACATTTATTACATTATCTTCGAAAAAAAGGAAAAAAAAAATCGGGGGGGGGGGAGGGGGGGGGAGGGGGGTGGGGGTGGGGGGGGGTATTCTTGGGTGCGATGGTTGGACGGTATTTCAAACATAAAATAATAAAAATAAATATTTGTGTTTTTTAACCGTTTCAAAAAAAAATGGGGGTGTGAGGTGGGGGGGGGGGTAAAGTGTGAGGGTGTGGTGGTTATTTGTGAGATGATCTTACAAAAAAAAAAAAATAGGGGGGGGGGATTCGGGTGGGGGGAGGGGGGATGGGGGGGATTCTTGGGTGCGATGGTTGGACGGTATTTAAAACATAAAATAATCAAAATAAATAGTTTTTTTTTAACCGTTTGAAAAAAAAAATTGGGGCGGTGTAGGGGTGGGGGGGGTATAGTGTGAGGGTGTGGTGGTCATTTGTGAGATGATCTTAAAAAAAAAAATAGGGGGGGGGAATTCGGGGGGGGGGAGGGGGGTATTCCGGGTGGGGTGGCACGGGCGATGGTTTGGGTGGCGTCTATTGTGGTATGTAAGGTAAGAGTAGTTTTGTCAAAGTATCAATTAAATCTAATCATAAATAAAGAATCTAATCATAAATAAAGAAGTTATGGCAATTTTAGCAAAATTTAATAATTTGACCTTGATAGTCAAGGTCATTCAAAGGTCAAGGTAAAATTCAACTTGCCAGGTACAGTAACCTCATGTTAGCATGAAATTATTTGAAGTTTGAAAGCAATAGCCTTGATACTTAAGAAGTAAAGTGGATCGAAACACAAAATTTAACCATGTATTCAAAGTTACTAAGTAAAAAAAGGGCCATAATTCCGTAAAAATGACATCCAGAGTTATGCAACTTGTCCTTTTACTGTACCCTTATGATAGTTTGCGAGTGTTCCAAGTATGAAAGCAATATCTATGATACTTTAGGGGACCAAAACACAAAACTTAACCACACTTTCAATTTTCTAAGTATAAAGGGCCCATAATTCCGTCCAAATGCCAGTTAGAGTTACATAACTTTGCCTTCATCGTCCCCTTACGATAGTTAATAAGTGTTGCAAGTATGAAAGCAATAGCTTTGATACTGTAGGAATAAAGTGGACCTAAACACAAAACATAACCAAATTTTAAATTTTCTAAGTATAAAAAGGACACATAATTCTGTCAAAATGCCAGTCAGAGTTACATTACTTTGCCTGCACAGTCCCCTTATGATAGTTAGTAAGTGTTGCAAGTATGAAAGCAATAGCTTTGATACTTAAGGAATGAAATGGACCTAAACACAAAACTTAACCAAAATTTTCAATTTTCTAAGTATAAAAAGGGCACATAATTCTGTCAAAATGCACGCCAGAGTTATCTAACTTTGCCTGCCCAGTCCCCTCATGATAGTAAGTAAGTGTACCAAGTTTGAATGCAATAGCATTGATACTTTCTGAAAAAAGTGGACCTAAACGCAAAACTTAACCAAAATTTTCAATTTTCTAAGTATAAAAAGGGCACATAATTCAGTCAAAATGCACGACAGAGTTATCTAACTTTGCTTGCCCAGTCCCCTCATGATAGTAAGTAAGTGTACCAAGTTTGAATGCAATAGCATTGATACTTTCTGAGAAAAGTGGACCTAAACGCAAAACTTAACCGGACGCCGACGCCGACGCCGACGCAGACGCCGACGCCGACGCAGACGCCGACGCCGACGCCAAGGTGATGACAATAGCTCATAATTTTTTTCAAAAAATAGATGAGCTAAAAATACTTTTTATTTGTGAACCACCCCAAATCTTGATACTCTATGTGCATAAATATCTCAGGTCTTCATGAAATCAGGACAAAAATTGTATTTTAAGTCCTTAATTGACCTGGCTATATAGTTATCACATTATTATAAGCTCAATTAGTATATTTATATAAGTATTTATGCGTTGTGTATCGTAACATGCAGTTACATGATAGCAAAAAATAATAACAAAGCAACCCATACTATAAAGGTCATTGACAAAGCCTATGGTAAAAATGTGAACACATTTAGTGTAATCGCCCTCGCGTGCCAGTAATTACAACGCGTTGACAATTATGTGGCTGAGAAAAAAATCGCCATTGCTTATTGAACATATTTTCTGTGCTGCTTATTTAATATATTTTCTGTACATTTCTTCAATAAACTTACATCTATACACGATTTTCTTCGTTCGTTAATTCAAACATACCTGACAGGCTACCGCTTTGTTTACATATTTCGCTTATATTTGGCGCGCTTAGGTAAGACCGCATTACCGCTTCCGAAATGTGTATTTATACTTTTGCCTTCGGGGTACTTATTCGATGTTTGACGGAAAGGGCCGAGAATGTGCGATTGTTGGTCAAGTTCCCCACATGTACTACTTCACCGCACCCCCATTTTTTTTCTTTTTCCATACCCAAACTTTTTCGTACCCAATTTTGTTTTCGTATCCGATTTCGTTTTCGTACACAAATGGTTTTTCGTACCCAAATGTTTTTTCGTACCCAATTTTTTTCGTACCCATTTTTTTTCCGTAATCACATTTTTGTTCGTACCCAATTTTTTTGTGGCATAATGTTTTCGTACCCAAAATGTTCGTACCCAATTTTTGTTCATACCCTCATACACATTTGTGGTGATGTAGATAACTTAAATTGATGCTTTTATATCCATCCTCTTCAAAATCATCGACACACCAGTACTGTCAGTACTTTGATTGTTATGATAGTTGTGAGGAAACAGTAATACTGAACATTTACCTTGCTCTCAAATAGCCATTATATGCATCTTGTGACGATTTTAAAACCTGAACATTATAAAGCTTTGCAACGCGAAACGATTGAATACTTGTGGGAGTTCTGTTGTTGTCATTATATTTAGAATTTGAAAAACTTCGAGGATTGCTTACATAAAGTATTAAATACATCCATCACTGTATGAGCACGGATGGCCGAGTGGTCTAGATGGTTGAAATTTACTCCAGGACTCCAAGGGTTAGGGGTTCGAGCCCTGTTGAGGGATACTTTTTTTTTTTTAATTTTATTCTTGATTTTTACTGGAGCTTTTCAGTTCCAATGTTTACATTTATAAATATAAAGCATTTAATGACAAATTTCAATACATGCCAAAATCTGTGAAAATGCCCCTTTCGTATCGGTTTCACAGTTACAAAACGTTATTTATAATACCACGTTTGTACCGGCGTTCAGAAGTTTTAATAATTATGTGGACTCAAGCCGCTCAACATGGTAGGTAAATACATATTTACGATATATTTATCTGACTTGGTATACTTGTTACACCAGTTGTCTATCTATTTTCTGTTGATGGAAATGTGTATTCTTTCTTTGCTGTCAGTAAACTCCCAGCCAAATAACACTTTATTTAAGTATTTCATTACAGACATCTATTTCAATTGAATGATCACTTGCATATTGTCACCCCAGTACTACATGATTTTAATGTGGACCATGATACTGAAGTCTCGCCTATTGCAAACGGTTAAAAAAAGTTATTTGCTTTGAACAAGCGTATAAAATGATTCAATTTTTTAGTAAGTTTTATTCTTGTTTTTATTTGTGTTTTCTTATTATCAATGAGCTTTGATTCGCCATTTAACAAATAAGGCATGCAAACACACACTCATAACAAGTTTCTGAATGTATTTCTTTCGCACATAATCACCTGTATAATAATAGAGTAAGTGTGCTACAACACACGCTTTTAGTTGTCAGCCCATTCCTTTTGTCTGTTTTTAATGTTTGAAGGTGGGGGAGATGTTTGTTTAAAATTTGTTTTAATTAATCTTTTTTTTAAATAATATGCATGTATTTTTCTTCGTAATAACTGATACACTAGCACATTTGATTCATGTTATATATTTATATAACACGTAAAACATAAAAATTAAATTGTACACTGATTACATTAATCACGCTAAATGATACCTTTAAACGCGAACAAAGGTCTACGCTAATTTATCTCTGAGTCTTTAAACAAAAACGTACGTCCTCAAGTACAAGTGGAGATGCCAAAATATTGGAAATGGCAAATGCCATCAACAACAGGCGCACAATTAAATTATTACACTTACCACAAATTAATGAACATATTTAAACCGCCTCTTAAACTTGTAAAACAATGGATATTGAGTTTTAACGGAAATTGGTACACGAACGACATCGTTCAGCTGTGCTAATTATGCACGAACGAGTCCAAAATTATTACACGCACAACATTTCAAGTTTAATTTCAACGACAATACACACCATCAACAGTAAATGTTTTCCTTAATTTAACATTATTGGCATAAGTATGTCGCAGTTGTGATAGTCATGCTGATGACATTAATCACACATTAAAGCATATTGTTAAAAAAACGTTTCTAGCAAAATGCGTAAACTTAATGTGCTGAACAATGTGTCTGGAATCTATTTATGTTTCACGCCCAGCATAATCAATAGTGTATTCCTACATGTGTCGCATAGTATTCTCTCTTTCAAGCAGACAAACCATAAACGTCAAAATCATGTACGTTGTCTCAACTAGCAACGTTAAGGAAATGCACGCCTAATAAACGTGCGTCCGAGACGATTCTGTACATGTTAAATGCGGGATCATATGAACAATAGATAAGCATCAATTCGAAAAAGGAAGACACGAAAGGAAATAGAAAATGATGCACATGCTAAAGTGGTGTTGATCATAAGGAAATAGAACGCAATAAAATACAAACAACTCCATTTTTAATAGTATGGCTTTATGTCATTGCATAAAGCGTTTTATGCACCGCTTGTTCAATATTAGTAATGATATTTTAGATTGCAGTGTTCTATAGACATACTTTCAACAGCCCCCTGTTTAAATCCCTTTTGTGAACCTGCATATGCTGTACCTATTGAAATATATACATGACAACACGGATCCTTTTAATTATGTTGGTGATACATTTTGTGTGCTCTTCATACTGCAAAAACAATATGGAACATACTACTTTCGTGTGATGATACATTGCAGAGTGATCTACATCTGCAATCGAAGCTTCTTGCAGAAGGCGAAAATATATTTTTGTAATCGATAAACACTGCGTACTATCAAATGGAAAGGCCTGATAATTTAAGTATGTTTTGGCAATAACAGTACTATGTACAGCTTTAAAAAATGATGTACACGTCTGCATCCGTCGTAATGTAATCAAATATATGTATTAACAAAACATTCAAACATAAAGCTGTATCCTATTGCGTACTAGAGTTGCGACACCTTAAGGGTTTCGCGGGATGGAATGAGTGGGAACTAAAAAAATGTGGGTTCGAAAATTTTGGGTAAGAAAATGTGGGAACACAAATTTTGGGTACTAAACAAATGTGGGTACGAACATTTTGGTTACGAAAAAAAATGTGGGTACGAAAATTGTGGGTACAATGGGTCAATGTTAAGGTTTTAGCATGGCGGACGCTGGACGGCGAAAAGACACGATACGACACGATGAGCTGCCTATGACAATACCTCAGGTATTCTCCGAAAACAGCCGAGCGCATATGCATAAGTCAGTGAGTAATACTCAACAAGACTATTGTCAAGCAAATTTGTCCCCTAACGGCTCAACCATTGTCAGAATTTATTTTATTTTATTATTTATTGCCATTGAAACCAGAATTTTTGACGTAGGAACAAAATGAAATCACGTGCATAATGTCCTTACTGCCATCTATCCATGTTTCAAGTTTCATGAAAAAATATTAAGAACTTTTAAAGTTATCGCAGGATTCAGAAAAGTGTGACAGACTGACTGACTGACTGACTGACGGACACACAGAGCACAAACCATAAATCCCCTCCGGTGAAACCGGTAGTGGACTAATAAAAGCTAGGCACGGCATATAAAATCAGAACCACTGGGTCGAATCTGCTGAAACTTGGCCACATTATAGATTATAGTCCAAACAAGCTACAGAATGAGCGTTTTTGGACCTGGCAGCGTAAAACATTAACCAATAATGGACAGCACAAAATGGGTCATTTTGTACAAAAAATGTAAACTTTGAGTGGCATTTAATGACCTTTAGACATCAGAAAGTTGCAAATTTTTAATATTCTGCACACTTCACTTGTTTTTTTTTACAAATTTAGAAGCATTTATGCTTGGGATGTATATAAACCATGTTATTCAGTGTCAAATTTGGCAAAAAATCACAATACAATCCCAAAAATGGCTAAGCAGCAATGCCCCTTTAACATTATTCCTTATATTTAATTGTATTGTTTAAAAAGATAACTGTGTATATTTAATCATAATGGCTCTGTATATCACACATGATAGGGCACTGCTGGGGCTTGAACCCAGAACTCATCTCACATTGTAAGATGCGTTTTTCAATTAAACTACAATGACTGTATCTTGTGAAGTGGAGCCAACATACACCCACATACCGGTAAGTGAAAAAATCATTCTGTCCATATATTTGTACTGGGCGTTAGTGAAAGTGAAAGTCTTTTTCCAGGTTTTCCCTGATTTCCAGGTTGGCTGGAAACCATGTTTAACTATGATAAAATGTTCTTTAGATGCCATGTGTATTAATATATAGGTCTATTTTTCTGAGATATTAATAAAAATGCCTTTGGGTATGTGGCGAATATTTAAAAAATCTGCAACTTGATATATGGTGCTAACACGGTAAAATTGTATGAGCCCAAATTATAATAGATGAATGCGTATTATGCTTCTCTGCTTATACTATGACGACATGTTCATACAATGTCATTTTTATTATTATACATGTATATGCCAAATTTAATGAAAAAGACTTGAAAATGTGTGTCGCAAGATACCAAGTACGAAAAAAATCAGCATTTTTATGTAGCGTCATCACACGGTAAAATTATTTGTGCCCAAAATAATAATAGATGAATGCATATAAGGCTTCAATGTTGCTTATACTATGACTACTGGTTCATACGATGCCATTTTTATAAATATCTATGCCAAATTTAATGAAATAGACATGAAAATGTGTGTCGCCAGGTACCAAGTAAGAAAAAAATCAGCATTTTTATCTAGGGTCTTTACACGGTTAAATCATTTGTGCACAAATAATAATAGATGAATGCATATTAGGCTTCAATGTTGCTTATACTATGACTACTGGTTCATACAATGCCATTTTTATAAATATCTATGCCAAATTTAATGAAATAGACTTGAAAATGTGTGTCGCCAGGTACCAAATAAGAAAAAAATCAGCATTTTTATATAGGGTCTTCACACAGTAAAATTATTTGTGCCCAAGTAATAATAGATGAATGCATATTAGGCTTCAATGTTGCTTATACTATGACTACTGGTTCATACGATGCCAATTTTATTAATATCTATGCCAAATTTAATGAAATAGACTTGAAAATGTGTGTAGCCAGGTACCAAGTAAGAAAAAAATCAGCATTTTTATGTAGGGTCTTCACACAGTAAAATTATTTGTGCCCAAATAAGAATAGATGAATGCATATTAGGCTTCAATGTTGCTTATACTATGACTAATGGTTCATACGATACCATTTTTATGAATATCTATGCCAAATTTAATGAAATAGACTTGAAAATGTGATTCGCCAGTTACCAAGAAAGAAAAAAATCCGCATTTTTATGTAGGGTCTTCACACGGTAAAATTATTTGTTCCCAAATAATAATAGATGAATGCATATTAGGCTTCAATGTTGCTTATACTATGACGATATGTTCATACAATGCCATTTTTAAAAATATCTATGCCAAATTTAATGAAATAGAATTAAAATGTGTGTCGCCAGGTACCAAGTAAGAAAAAAATCAGCATTTTTATGTAGGGTCTTCACATGGTGAAATTATTTGTGCCAAAAGTAATAACAGATGAATGCATATTAGGCTTCAATGTTGCTTATACTATGACTACTGGTTCATACAATGCCATTTTTAAAAATATCTATGCCAAATTTAATGAAATAGACTTGAAAATGTGTGTCGCCAGGTACCAAGTAAGAAAAAATCAGCATTTTTATGTAGGGTCTTCACACAGTAAAATTATTTGTGCCCAAATAATAATAGATGAATGCATATAAGGCTTCAATGCTGCTTATACTATGACTACTGGTTCATACGATGCCAGTTTTATAAATATCTATGCCAAATTTAATGAAATAGACTTGAAAATGTGTGTCGCCAGGTACCAAATAAGAAAAAAATCAGCATTTTTATGTAGGATCTTCACACGGTAAAATTGTTTGTGCCCAAATAATAATACATGTAGATGAATGCATATTAGGCTTCAATGTTGCTTATACTATGACTACTGGTTCATACGATGCCATTTTTTAAAATATCTATGCCAAATTTAATGAAAAAGACTTGAAAATGTGTGTCGCCAGGTACCAAGTAAGAAAAAAATCATCATTTTTATGTAGGGTCTTCACACAGTAAAATTATTTGTGCCCAATTAATAATAGATGAATGCATATTAGGCTTCAATGTTGCTTATACTATGACAACTGGTTCATACGATGCCAATTTTATAAATATCTATGCCATATTTAATGAAATAGACTTGAAAATGTGTGTCGCCAGGTACCAAGTAAGAAAAAAATCAGCATTTTTATGTAGGGTCTTCACACAGTAAAATTATTTGTGCCCAAATAATAATAGATAAATGCATATTAGGCTTCAATGCAGGGTTGGCATATTGACCGGTCAATTGAGTATTGACCGGGCCGGCGGTCAATACCTGGTTAAAACCGGTCAATACTGGTCATTACTGGTCGACAGTCTTCACGCTAAATATTTTAGCCAAATAGCCCTTCGGGCTAATACGATGGAATTTTGAATAGCCCGAAGACATGTTCAATAGCCCGAGGAGGTCAATTTAAATTTTATGACTTTTTTGGCCAGGAACACCAAAATAGTTATTAACAATCAGAAAATCTACTTCCATTAGTAAAAACAGATGCATGTGATTACAGTAATAAAGGGTATAATGTTTCCTTTTGAAATGCATTTTATACAAAATGCACCAGATAATTATGCTGTTTATTGTAACTTTATTATTACACATGTTCTCATTCAATGATTCCATTAATCAGTTTGACCGGTGTTTTGTTTTATTTTAAAGCGAATTATTATCATGTTTAAAAAATATCCGAAAAACTTCAAAAATACATCAGCCTATTAAAATAACAGATTATTATCGTATTATTACTAGGACAATCGCCGGTGAATTTCTGAATTGTCGGCATGTGACTTCAGAACAAAAGGCCACTGGATGTGTTAATTGCCCAATCTACAAGTGACAATGTCTGCTTCTTTAATTTACTCCCGATGTTTTGATAAGCATGTGTCAACCGTGAAAAGTATTGTATATTCGTAAACAGATTATAAGTAGCAAAATAGGTCACGTAGCAGAACGAGATTACAGAATAAACGAAAGTACTACAATTATTAATAATACATTAAAAAAACTTATTCTAATGCGCAAAAATAATTGATTAAAACACATGGAAACCTACCTGTAATAAGTATCAATTTGTTTTAACCCAATGCGTACAATATCCCTTACAGACTCTTTAATTTTTATTGAAAAAATTACTTGTCCATTTTTCATGAATTATAAATACATTTTCGGAAAACGCTTCTCAAATTAAATACGCTTCTAGATTGGTCATCATTTTAAAACATTACGAAGTGCCCGATGCGCGAACATCCCGGAACGTGATCTACACATGTTCAGTTTGAATAACCTCATCTTGGTTGGGCGTCAATTGCATCATTACTTTAAATAGCAACATACCCGGATGCTTACACGACAGTTTAGAAAAATGGCGGCCGCATGCTTTAAAAACGTCATTTTAGGCATTTAAATAGCAAATTTAAACGTGCTTCTTAAAAACGCGTATAAATCAGGTTATTGATATGACGCTCAAATATTTAATCGACCGATCGGGCTATTTTATTAGCATTTAGGATCGACCGACTGCCCAAGAATCGACTCGGGCTTCGGGCTTATAGGCTAATTCGAAGACTGCTGGTCGATTGAAAATTGTAGCATTTAAACATTACAAAGGAGCCATTTTATATAAAATCAATAATTATTCTGTAATTGATAAACTTTTTTCTGAGTTATTTATTTTTAAAAAAATCTTTAAAGCTGTAAAAAGTTACTTCTTAATTATTTATGGAAACAGCCTCAAATACATAAGGACTAAGGCAATATCTTTATCTCAGTGTATCACATCTGTTACTAATTAGCCAGATTTTACATAAATTCCAGGTTGATAAACACAACAAGGTAAAGGTACCTTGTAGTCGGTGAGATATAATAATAATACAGTTAGTAAGGCTCGTACCCTGGGTACGGTAAATATACTAAAACGTACGCGGGAATTTTAACACTAAATCGGTTGTTGTCGGCTATTTGTAAAAATTAATTATGTTTACATTTATGTAAATTTTCTGTTAAATGGCATTTATATTATCAAAACTCATTGTTAAAATCAATAATGGGATTTAATTTTAAATCTTAAATTGTTTAAAGTCGCGTCATTGTATGACGTCGTCAAGTATAATATTTTCCGCGACATCGCACGTTCACTTTTTACCGTCATAGAGTTTTTAAAGATATTATCGGATAAATAGAATACCATGTTAATACCAGTGTGTACTTACATTTATCCGACATGTCTCGGAAAGCCTCGCCGTGTAAACCTTTCTTCAACTCGTCGCACACAATTACATAGATTTATGTCATGAATATCTAAACAACCACACTCGATCTGCACAAAAGACATGCATGTGTACTTCGTATTGAAATTTAAACACAATTATTACGTCGTTGTTTATAGATTTAACGCCTAACTGTATATTATATTGAATTAATAACGTGTAACTTAGTTTCTTTGTTTCTTAACAAGATGGAAGCTAGCCTAAGCGCTTTTCATGACGTTACGTCACAATGTTTATCTACGCGCGTTGTGTTTCGCAGAAAAAAATTTAAACACAAAATACTCGAAAACTTGATTTTTCCCAGGTATAACGCCTACGCCAACAGGTAGATCGCATTCTGGTCCATATACATGTCAAATTTCAGCAAACGTGTTCGGCCAGTTTTCAAGCGCCACAAATCGCGGCTATATGCACCAACTTAACGAAACTTAGCCCCCTTTATCATTCGTTCGATTGAACGTCATCAATGATGACGTCCAATACATCACTCATTCCATACTAGAGTTGCGACACCTTAAGGGTTTCGCGGGATGGAATGAGTGGAGATATCAAATCAAATTGAAAAAAAAATTGGTACGAAAAAATATGTGGGTATGAAAAAAAAAAAATTTGGGCACGAAAACAAATTTGAGTAAAAAAAAAAGGGTACAAACAAAATAAGGGTACGAAAAACTATTTAGGTACGAAAAAATGGGTACCAATTAAAAAATTAGGTACGAAAAAACTCGGGTACGACAAAAATTTGACTACGAACAAATGGGAACGAACAAAATTTGGGTACGAACAACTTTGTGTACGAAAAAAAAATGGGTATGAAAAAAATGTGGGTAGGAAAAAAAAACAATTTGAATACGAAAACAAATTAGAATACGAAAAATATAGGGAACGAAAAAAATCAGGGTACGAAAAAACTATTTGGGTATGAAAAAAATGGGTACGAATAAAAGTTTGGGTACGAAACAAATTTGGGTACGAAAAAAATGGGTATGAAACAAAATTTGGGTACGCAAAAATGTGATTTAATTTTAAATCTTAAATTGTTTAAAGTCGCGTCATTGTATGACGTCGTCAAGTATAATATTTTCTGCGACATCGCACGTTCACTTTTTACCGTCATAGATTTTTTTAAAGAAACATTATTTGGTTACCAAGGTCCGTTAAATGGGGAACACCATATTCGGTATTTATATTATGTTTTAACAATTAATTAATGCTGTGTAATAAATATTGTTTAAGATATTTCTATATTTATTGAAAATGTTTCAAAATGTTATTTATGAAACATCTTATTCTAATGAGTGTATGCTGTTATATTATACTTTAAAAAGCATATCTGTTGTACTATAATCTTATTATTCATTTATTACTGTTAATTTCATTTATTGTAGAGAATCGTCAATGTTACATCTAGTCGCCAATGCTTGTTGTCAGTGTTAGTCTAAAATGCTTGTGATCATTGTCGTCGATGTTAGTCGTCAATCCTTATCGTCATTATACATGAAGGAAATAAAAGCAGAAACAGAGACGTATTCTTGATTACTTGCTTATTCCTACGGCGTCCTCTCAACACTCATACTAAAAAGCATGTTGATGCAGATTTTTTAAAAGAGAAGTTTGTTTAAGGTAAACAATATTGTTTTACGTTTATCGGTAGCATGTTTAACGACATCGGATTTTTGGCGGATATACAACTCGGATACAATCTAATATTTGCGGGTATGTTTAAGTTTATTTACCGTACCCAGGGTACATGTAAGTAAAATTAAGAGTACCCGGGGTACATGTACCGGTAAGTAGTACCCGAGCCGAGAATGATCAATCGAGCCTTAGTAAGTGAGTGATGGTGTATGGGATAACATGCACTGAGGGTGTATATTTTTCACGAACAAGTCAATTGAAGGTGTTAGAGATGCATTGATCCATAAGATTTAAAAGGGTAATTAACCACGGGCTTATTAAAATTAAAATGATGACATTACATTGTACCGGCTGTTTATTGTTGTATACTGTAAGCTTGCAATATTTTAAATAATGTAAACAACTTACCTTGTATTAAGTTGGCACATTGTTGTCAGGTGTAGAAACTTTTTATACTTATTTCTGTTTAGTTGCACTGGCTGAACCAAAAGAATTATGTAGTCGTTTCTAAATAATCACGAAACAACCTACTAATGCATATATGCTTGCCAGTTACTGAGTTTGTGCATTTCCATTCATTATCGGCCTTGGCAAACAGCGTAGAATCAGAGACGCCGTGTGATGTCTGCTATTTCGTTACACTGAAGATTTTCATATCCGCGGGTGTTTTTATGTCAAATGTTATGGTTTTTCAATAGATCCAGGGGTTTTTTTTAGAAAGAGGGGAAGACGCTGGACACTGGGTAAAAGGGGAAAATCAAGCGCGAAAGAGACATATTTGGGGAAAAATAAAAACTGTTCATTTCAATGTCTATAACTCACCTACAGACTTCAGGGGTTTTTTTTAAGAAAAAGAGGCATGTCTCTGGCCTTTTTGTTCTTAAGCACATGAACAAGTATGATATTAAAGTCAAAGTCCTAAATAAAGTTGCAGGTGTAGATCTTATAATGGGAAATGTTTTCAACTGGGGCCGGGGAACGATGTCAATATTATGATTTAATTTCATGATGAATGGGTTGACGATCTAGATCAGCTACAGTATTGGAAGGGAAAGGTGCGGCAGCTGCCGATTGTCTACTTTCACTTTAACAATAATCAGACAGTATTAATCGATGTTGATTACATGTACCTCCGAATCCTGCTGGGATTTAACGGTTTTTGATGATTCATTCTTAAAAAATGCGTCAACTCAATTAATATTTTCCGAGTCCGAACGTTTTATTTTGTTCGTGTATGAACGCCAATTGTGAGACTTTTTTCTGTTTTAACGTTTATATCTTGGCTTTCACATAACCCGGATGAAAATTCGACTGGTTTCCGGTAATTAATTGACGAAACACCCTTCTCGCGCAAGACAGGAATCCAGTAAAATAGTCACATTATTAATACGATTAGTTGCCCGGTTTTCATGACGTAATATAAGAGCTATATATAGAATCACTGGGATTCCCAGATTTGAGTGTTCGTCGGGAGAGAGAGAGAGAGAGAGCGAGATCGTCGTACATAGTACAAATTGGATAAGTGTCGACTTCCCAAAAGAAAAAAAACATTTCTTTGAGGGTAAAATATTATATTTTGGTGAAAAATTATATTTTTGGAGGGGAAATGGTATTTTTAGGGGAAAAATTCTGGTAGGGGAAGACGCCGAATATCGGCGTCACTTTCTTAGTAAAAAAACCCCCTGAGATCGTATACTTATCTACAAAACAGCGAATGAGCATTCACTTTACATCATCTCTGATGATCTTATTTTGTAAATAATTTCTGAGCGTTAATTCCTACGTTGCTATGTCGTCAGCCATTTTGACGGTTGCTTTGTTTACTTTCGGTTTCCACTACAAACGAAATTAATTGATTTGCTGCTTGCGTTTTTTTATTGATTAAATAATAAATTATTAAACCCTAATAATGTAATTGTCTGAATATCATTTATATTCAAGATATTATCGGATAAACAGAATACCATTCTAATACCAGTGTGTACTTACATTTATCTCGGAAAGCCTAGTCGTGAAAACCTTTCTTTAACTCGTCGCACTCAATACGTTGAATAACACATAGATTTATGTCATGTTCATTAAAAAAACCACAATGTGCACAAAAGACATGCATGTGTACTACCGATTGATATTCAAACACAATTATTACGCCTTTGTTTATCGATTAAACGCCTAACTGAATTAATAACGCGTAACGTCAGTTTCTTTGTTTCGTAGCAAGATGGAAGCTAGCCTAAGCGCTTTTCATGACGTCACGCGCGCGTGCCCTTTCCCATAAAAATATTTAAACGCAAAATACTCGAAAACTTGATTTTTGCCAGGTATAACGCCTACGCCAACAGGTAGATCGCATTCTTGTCCATATACATGTCAAATTTCAGCAAACGTGTTCGACCAGTTTTCAAGCGCCTCAAATCGCAGTGATTTGCCCCAGCTTAACGAAACTTAGCCCCCTTTATCATTCGTTCGAATGAACGTCATCAATGATGACGTCCAATACATCACTCATTCCATATAACGAACAAACTTTATATAATACAATGATACTAACCTTTCACTGTAGGTGGACTACGCCCAAGAACTCACAATGCATGGTACATGCAAGTAGTTTTGTCATAGCCCGATGAAAGGTCCGTGTTAATTATTTTACCAGGAACTGCTACTGTCCACCATTAATGTTCACGTAATTAAATTACATAGAAGTTAATACAACTCGTTAACACTAAACTGGTTACACATTTTGTGACACTTTGCCACAGTATATGTTTATCTAGTATCAGCATACAGCATAGCTCTATACTGAGAAAGAATGCTTAGTGTATACATATTCTGCATCATATCGATACTCTGCACTCCGGAGAACAGCCAAGACAATTTATTACTTATGTATCGATTCATGGTTTATTACGTAAGCAAGGTTGCTCGTGTAAAGAAACTTTCTCATACATGTTTTATCCGTATTGGTTAGGCACCGTGATATGTTCCTTTTTACTTAAACTATAATGAATTCTGTTCCTATTCACACAATTGTACAGCTTTTAGAAAAGGATATACTTGCTGGTAGACGTACATTAAAATAACGAAAAACACTTAGCACCCTTTAATTTCTGGCTGGCCCAGTATTAAGTGTAAACAGCTTTGTTTCTGGTGGTAGATATGAAGATGTTGTTGACGGTGAAAACATAATTTTACATGCCTTTTGTTATGATTTGCTTAAAGTGATATGGACATTTTTCACTGTTGAATTGAGCTGAAAAGAAATAACAAGTCAAAAGAGTTAGTACAGGTCAGAAGAGTTAGTTATAATGTGGTAACTGACCAATTATCTACAACTCATATTGCTACTAGTTGTTTATAAAAAATATATATTATATTCGATATTGTTTATGACTCACCCAGTCTTCTAAGCCGAAATGACCCGTAAACAAAATTGTGTATTTGTGTCGTATGAACGAATCTGCATAACAACTACATTTAGACTTACATCGTACATCGAATCATTTCTGTTGTCAGTTGTCAAAACGAAAGTACGGTTGATATTCAAATGCATTATGTGTTTTCTATTTCCGGGATATTGTTTTAAGATGTTGATGCTGCATTAACAAATCTAAGTGCATATGAAGTGAAAACACCAAAAATAAACAAGGGTTGCGATAGACGCCTATAAACATAGCATATACTGTTAGATGCCCATAATATCACTTTAAGCATTGGTCGTTACCAAGATTGCCTATAGACTAATTTATAATTAGTGTTCACATCGATTATTGAATTACGTCAGTTATAATTCTAACACAACGGAGGCTTTACTGCCTCACTGACATGATATATATGCATAGCTGAATGATCGCTGTTTAACTACGTAAATGAATAATAAATGTTTTGTCGTATTTATCAACTTACCCTGTCATTAGTAATGCATCCACAAAACAGTCAGCACAGGCGAAGCGAAATTGTACGAAATGCACAAGTATACCTGTCGGAGCACAATCCGACGTTTACAAGCTACTTGGAACCACCATAAACTTACGCGTGATATAGTTCCTAATGTACAGACGCTGAAAAAAAGCAGTCTTATGTATACCATTTAATACTTGCATAATTGATATTTTATTCAGTGACAACTGCTCCCAGGTATTTTAAGCTTTTGACGGCTTCCAGTTTCTCGCTACAGACCTTGATGTCTGTGCTGATGCCGTTGGTGTTGTTGGTCATCAATTTAGTCTTCTCTGCACTGATCTGCATGCCAAAATTTATGGAGGTTGTGTCTAAGCACTTCAATAAGTTCTTCAGCTCCTTTCTACTTCCGGCCAGGTCATCTATGGTGTCAGCAAAACGTAAAGTTTTGATTGTCCTGCCGCCAATGCTGACTGTCCCCTCGTGGTATTTTAGGGCGTCAGTCATTATTCTTTCCAGGAAGATGTTGAAGAGGGTGTGAGAGAGAAAAAAGCCTTGTCTCACTCCGACTGTGGTTCTGAACCAGTCCCCAATGCTGCTGTTGAAGTATACGGAACTTGTGGCATTGTCATACAGGTGATCTATGACTCTGATCAGGTTGGCTTTAGCCTCATGGTAGCCCACAGTGCTGCATGCCATACCCTGTTGAAAGCCGTTTTAAAGTCCACGAAGACGTGGTAGAGGTCCTGTTGGTGTTGCAAGTACCTCTAGCACAGTATCATGAGGTTGAAGGTTTGCTCCGTTGTTTTGCGCCCTTGTCTGAAGCCTGCCTGTTCTTTAGCGATTATCTTCAATCTGTTTAGTAAGATCTTTAGCATAAAGCATTTTAGCAAAATGCAACTGGATTCGTTAAACGACATTGAAAGCTACGAGATTACACTACTAACCGATCTTCTGCTCGGCTTATAACTTTAATATTCAATTAAATTCGACTTTCTCGCTACATGTGTGTGTTTTGCTGTCATATTTTTACGATCGAATGCTCGATTCTAAAACGCCATATAATTGGCCAACACAATGAGGACAACCAACCAGATGACGCGTTATAAAATTAAAATGGTGTGCATGTGAAGATGAAACACCAAGTGACATATAGCTATAAACACCCTATACTCCAGCTTGATTTTCATCTTATATCGTTATTATATTTTCCGTTTGTTCTCAACGTATGTATAATGCCCAGTTACCAATCTGATCACTTAATTGTTATTATGACATTAAAATGAAATGATTTTAAACATGGAAAGGGTTTGTAGAAACATAAGAACATGCTTCAAGTGACATCAATTACATAAACATAATAAATTATGCAATAACCGAAATAAAGAAAACAATAAATGTTACCAGCATACAATAAGGATAATATTGATACAATACCAGACCATGTTTTAGTATACAATGTCTGACAAGGCCTTTGTATTTCATTATATGAAGCAAGCAAAATTTAGTAGTTAAGCTCAATTAGTTCAATGCAGACCTATGGAAAGTCCAATGAAGACGTTCGGCCCTTCCGTAGTTCAGCTCTCGTGAATTCGAAATAAAATAATAAAATATTTTTTTAGAAAATTATTTGTTTACAAAAAAATATATTTGCGAATATTGATCTTCTTTAACCTGAATTCACTGTGTTAAATTTCGTCAAACGTTGCAATACGGCTTAATTATTATTATTAAAGCGTAATAATATTTTCAGAGACTTTATGAATTACTCTACACGTCTTTGCTACTATACCTTGTTTTATAACGTTAATAAACGTTGCCGCGAATAATGCTACAGTGTTCATTACATCTACCAATATTTAAGTCCGAAATAAATGACCTTGGTAATTTGATAATGTAATCTATACCTAATCTTCAATTTAAGGTGGATAATCATTGCAACCCAGTCTTTACTTTAAAGAAATTTATTGTACTGTAGCGATTATGACATTGTTTTGCAGTGGTTATTGTAAGGATTGACAATTATTGGTGAAGGTATAATCAAGTTTTATTGTGAACAATTTAATTTTATGTTTTCGTACGTTTATGTTATAAATATGCCAGAAAATGTTAAATGTATAACAGGCACTGTCTTAATATCTTATTTAATTCACAAATTACTGTTTATGACGAGGTGCTATCAATAACAATTACATATACATACCTTTTTGGAATGTATGTATTTTGACACTTGGTTCCTTGTGCTGATGTAAACGGTTTCCAATATGTGATATGTGAACACTATCTAAATATTAAAATATTCCAGGGGAATTCGAGCCCTGTTGAGGGCTACTTTATTTCTTTTGTAAAATTTTTATCCTAGATTTTTTTTACTGGAGCTTTTGAGATCCAATGCTTACATTTATCAATATAAAGCAATTAATGACAAACTTCAAAACATGCCAAAATCTGTGAAAAGGCCCCTTTAATATAACTTCAGAAATATAGAATCAATGTTATAATAAAACTCTATAACTAACTGGCAGTTACTTTAATTCTTGTGCCCTGTTTTCTTTGTACATTACAAAGATTAAATGATATATATTTTATATCTGTAGTTTATATAGAAAACCCTGTAAGTTCATATCGATGAATCTATTTTTTAGATATTGTCTGCGTTTAAATCTATTTTATTGCACTAGTCTTAACAGAGCGTTATCACACTACACAATGTCTGATGTATAAGAGTTAAGATGAAAAATGTATTCTTATGGAATTTGGACCTTAGCATGATAAACGATAATTATTAAAGCTTAAAAACTCATTCCCGACTTCTGCACATGATAAAGAGCACTTTGTTAAAGTTTTATTACTTCATTGATAGCGGTCTTACTAAATAATTACACAGGAAACACTCAGTCTGGCATGTATCCGGTTGTGAAAGAGGTGGTTGACATGCAAATTGCAATCAAATGCCACGCAACGATTAGACTGGCTCCGAACTTCTCATGATTAAATCCCTGCTTTCATAACAAATACGTGACGAGAAAGCCACATTATTTAAGAAAAAAAAAACATGGCGGAACTGAATGACAACGTAAATGTAAGTTTAGCTGCGAAAATAAGCTGTAGGTTAAAAGGGCAAAAGTTATTCCTATTAAAGTGACAAAATATAGTATTAATCCAGCCAGCCATTTACACGCTTTATTAAATTTAGTCGGCACATAAAGATCTAACTCAGCAAGGTATTTGCAAAAACGTTTACATGTAATCTCGTTGCTTTAACTGTCGTTAAACGAATCCAGTTGCATTTTGTCGGCAACTGCATGGGAACATGTGTGTTTTCGATGAAAAAGGTCACGTCCAGTGTTTCACAATCTTTCAGCAATAGACATATAGTGCGTTTTATACCTTGTGTATATATACAGTACAGCTCACGCAAAACAAACATATTCCGCGATCCGCGGAGTCAGACGCCATCTTGTGTTCGCGGAGTCGACTCGGATTCGACTATCTGGTCGCCGGGTGGCCGCGTCTGTCCGCCGAGGCACTCAGCATCTCGCCTCCGCGACCCGCCTCGGCATGATGCCGAGGAATTTGTTGATGATGTCGAGTCATTCGGCGGACAATCGTATTAATTATAATTTACAATGTACATGTACCTCGGATAGAAATGGACTCCGAGTTTCGCATCATAAAATTTGTTACATGGCGCATTACTACGTTGCGAAACAATTCACTACATAATACATTGACAATAAGGTTTTGCATCATCTGTCCAAATTATCTTTATTAACTGTTTCTGAACCCTTTCCCTGATGCGTATAACCCCGAGTCTATCGTTTCCCCGATACATGCGTTTATTTCTGTCATTATCGATTACCACATACATGCGAATTTTTCCGTCTCTATCCATTTCCCGCTAATCCCGTGTATTCCGAATGTCCATTTTCAAATGCAAATTCTGATTAATACTAACGAGAAAAGTGCTCAAGAAAACTCATTAACACAAACATCCAACATTTTTCTACAATATCAAATGAATTTCGGCATATGTTTCTATTTAAAGATTTGATGAAATAGGTGTCCAATATGGACAAGGGTAACACAAATAAATACATGTATATGCCCATGATATTTTCGTGTCCAGTGTTTGTCTAAAACAAAAAGCGCGCGAAAATAGGCGTGGGTGTATTTATTTATACACAAAACTACGTAACGCAGACAACATTGTAAAAGCTTCGTAGTGAATTTCCATTTGAGTATCGGGGTTTCTCGCAAATGATTTTGACATTTTCCTGAATAAAATAAAAGTCAAAAACGCTGTATCATTTTCATATTTAGTTCGTTCAATATTGCAACAATTATTTTATTGTATCTGATTGCACACAAAGTGCCGTGTAAACTGTAAAGTTCATATTCTTTTACAACGACCAATAAACAGCGTCATCTATATTTAGATTTTATGCAACATGTATAAGTCATTTTCTGAAAATTGGGAGAAAGGAAAAGTGATTTTTCGAAAATAAACCAACGTTTTTTCCATTTAATTTGTCATAATTAATTAAATTTTGTTTTGTCTGTGTATGTTTGATTGGTTCTCATTTGTTTTTAGCAAATCTTATGAAAAAAATATCGTAATGGTAAATTTTTAAAGCAAGTCCCGTTTCCGAGATCATATACGAGAATTACTTCGATATGTTTACTGATACAATTATGTTTTTTACAGACGACACGTGCTAATCTAAAGTTTGTGTTATTGTAATACACGGGATATTGGATTATCGGTGCTTGATTGAGCAATAAAAGACGCAGTCGGCGGTTTTCAGAAGGCCTTTTGTACTGATTAACATAATAATTAATAGTGCATGTGCTTATCTAACATTTAGGGATAAAACACACGGGAGACTAGACACTTTGTGCTTGTTTGGGCCATACCGGTGGTTATTTTCAGTAGCACATGTGTCCAAAACTTAACGAGTTCGGGTAATAAAGCACTGAGATTATGATCTGAAAACTGCATGTAGTCTGAAATGAAATAAAATGCCGACGAATCAAAAGATTAACCGCCTAATGTTTCAGTATAAAATTCGATATTTTAAGGCGGGGTTCTCACTGCATTTCCATTTGCATTCGCATACGCTTGTATACTTGTTATATCCTCGTATTATTTGCACAGATTTATTAAAATAACAATGAAAATGCTCACGCTTTCCAGGCGGATAACGCTATATTACACAAGTCATCTTTATTTTTCGCGCAATTTCTAAGAGAACAGCAGATTTACAAGTGTATTTAATTGTCACAATAGTTATACTGTTTTGCGTCACAATAGTATTTTGGTATTCACATTTATGCCGAGTTTAATGTTTCAATATATTGCCCGATAATTTCGTTTATTATCCCCACGCTTTTTGAAAAAAAGGTGGGGATATTGTGGTTATCTCCGCCGTCCGTCCGTCCGTCCGTCCGTCTGTCCGTCCGTCCGTCCGTCCTGGCCACTATCTCCTCCTACACTAAAAGCACTAGAACCTTGAAACTTACACACATGATAGCTATGAGCATATGTGCGACCCTGCACTATTTGGAATTTGATCTGACCCCTGGGTCAAAAGTTATAGCGGTTGGGGTGGGGCCGCGTCAGAAATTATCACTCATTTTTTTAGGTTATTTTACATTTACTTCTTTATTTCTACACCGATTCACTTCAAATTGATACTGGACCTCTCTTATGACAATACGGTCAATCTCAACCATGCATGGCCCCATTCCCAACCCTGGGGCGCCCCGCCCACATAGGCCACACCCACCAAAAATTTCCATTTACTATAATTTTTTCATTTCTACACGGATTCACTTCAAATTGATACTGAACTTTTGTTATGACATTAGGGTCAATCTCAACTATGCATGGCCCCAATCCCAACCCTGGGGCGCCCGCCCACATAGGCCACACCCACCAAAAAATTCCATTTACTATAATTTTTTCATTTCTACACGGATTCACTTCAAATTGATACTGAACTTCTCTTATGACATTAGGGTCAATCTCAACTATGCATGGCCCCATAACCAACCCTGGGGCCCCGCCCACATAGACCACACCCACCCAAAATTGCCTTTACTATAATTTCTTCATTTCTACACCGATTCACTTCAAATTGATATTGAACTTCTCTTATGACAATACAGTCAATCTCAACTATGCATGGCCCCATTACCAACCCTGGGGCGCCCCGCCCACATAGACCACACCCACCCAAAATTGCCTTTTACTATAATTTCTTCATTTCTACACCGATTCACTTCAAATTGATACTGAACTTCTCTTATGACAATACGGTCAATCTCAACTATGCATGGCACAATTACCAACCCTGGGGCGCCCTGCCCACATATGTCACACCCACCCAAAATTGCCTTTTACTATAACTTCTTCATTTCTACACCAATTCACTTCTAATTGATGATTAACTTCTCTTATGACAATACGGTCAATCTCAGCTATGCATGGCCCCATTACCAACCCTGGGGCACACCTAGGTCAAACATTCGGCGTGGGTATACGCGTCGGCCTCTGCCGCGCCATTTCTAGTTAAATTTATATTTAGATGCAACATGTACATGGCCATTTTTGAAAATCGGGACGAAGTGAAAGTAATCATTTTTAATTATTAACGAATATAAGTTTTTATGAAAATTGTCAACATTATTTATATTTGTTTTCTATGTGTATAATTGTTTGGTTCTCATATGTATTTTCGCAAATCTTATGATACTCAAAATGCTATTTTCGATGTATAAAGCAAATCTTGTTTCCGAGATCATGTCCGGGATTAAACTGCGTAAGGTTCATTGATATGGTTATAATGACCTACAAAATCATTATGTATGAAGTTCCGTATGCAGAGAAGCTGACCAAAGGTTTACACAATCACGCAGAAGTAAACATATCAACGTATTATTTGTATCTATTTCTAATAATCGTTTATTTAAAAATTATTTAACATGTGTTATAGTATATAATAAATATTTGTATTTATTTATGCGAACCGCCGCGTGAAAAGACGCGGCGTGATGCCGCGGATCGATGCCGAGGCAGGAACAGACGCGGCGTAAAGTTCTCCGCGAATTAGTGCCTCGGCATGGTGCCGAGGGAATACTCGTTGTAGATGCGGAGTAATTTCGAAAACAAAAGAGTGTGTCCGCGGCATAGCCGCGGATTTTGTTGGTTTTGCGTGAGCTGTACTGTATGCATAGCTGAATGATCGCTGTTTAACTACGTAAATGAATAATAAATGTTTTGTCGTATTTATCAACTTACCTTGTCATTAGTAATGCATCCACAAAACAGTCAGCACAGGCGAAGCGAAATTGTACGAAATGCACAAGTATACCTGTCGGAGCACAATCCGACGTTTACAAGCTACTTGGAACCACCATAAACTTACGCGTGATATAGTTCCTAATGTACAGACGCTGAAAAAAAGCAGTCTTATGTATACCATTTAATACTTGCATAATTGATATTTTATTCAGTGACAACTGCTCCCAGGTATTTTAAGCTTTTGACGGCTTCCAGTTTCTCGCTACAGACCTTGATGTCTGTGCTGATGCCGTTGGTGTTGTTGGTCATCAATTTAGTCTTCTCTGCACTGATCTGCATGCCAAAATTTATGGAGGTTGTGTCTAAGCACTTCAATAAGTTCTTCAGCTCCTTTCTACTTCCGGCCAGGTCATCTATGGTGTCAGCAAAACGTAAAGTTTTGATTGTCCTGCCGCCAATGCTGACTGTCCCCTCGTGGTATTTTAGGGCGTCAGTCATTATTCTTTCCAGGAAGATGTTGAAGAGGGTGTGAGAGAGAAAAAAGCCTTGTCTCACTCCGACTGTGGTTCTGAACCAGTCCCCAATGCTGCTGTTGAAGTATACGGAACTTGTGGCATTGTCATACAGGTGATCTATGACTCTGATCAGGTTGGCTTTAGCCTCATGGTAGCCCACAGTGCTGCATGCCATACCCTGTTGAAAGCCGTTTTAAAGTCCACGAAGACGTGGTAGAGGTCCTGTTGGTGTTGCAAGTACCTCTAGCACAGTATCATGAGGTTGAAGGTTTGCTCCGTTGTTTTGCGCCCTTGTCTGAAGCCTGCCTGTTCTTTAGCGATTATCTTCAATCTGTTTAGTAAGATCTTTAGCATAAAGCATTTTAGCAAAATGCAACTGGATTCGTTAAACGACATTGAAAGCTACGAGATTACACTACTAACCGATCTTCTGCTCGGCTTATAACTTTAATATTCAATTAAATTCGACTTTCTCGCTACATGTGTGTGTTTTGCTGTCATATTTTTACGATCGAATGCTCGATTCTAAAACGCCATATAATTGGCCAACACAATGAGGACAACCAACCAGATGACGCGTTATAAAATTAAAATGGTGTGCATGTGAAGATGAAACACCAAGTGACATATAGCTATAAACACCCTATACTCCAGCTTGATTTTCATCTTATATCGTTATTATATTTTCCGTTTGTTCTCAACGTATGTATAATGCCCAGTTACCAATCTGATCACTTAATTGTTATTATGACATTAAAATGAAATGATTTTAAACATGGAAAGGGTTTGTAGAAACATAAGAACATGCTTCAAGTGACATCAATTACATAAACATAATAAATTATGCAATAACCGAAATAAAGAAAACAATAAATGTTACCAGCATACAATAAGGATAATATTGATACAATACCAGACCATGTTTTAGTATACAATGTCTGACAAGGCCTTTGTATTTCATTATATGAAGCAAGCAAAATTTAGTAGTTAAGCTCAATTAGTTCAATGCAGACCTATGGAAAGTCCAATGAAGACGTTCGGCCCTTCCGTAGTTCAGCTCTCGTGAATTCGAAATAAAATAATAAAATATTTTTTTAGAAAATTATTTGTTTACAAAAAAATATATTTGCGAATATTGATCTTCTTTAACCTGAATTCACTGTGTTAAATTTCGTCAAACGTTGCAATACGGCTTAATTATTATTATTAAAGCGTAATAATATTTTCAGAGACTTTATGAATTACTCTACACGTCTTTGCTACTATACCTTGTTTTATAACGTTAATAAACGTTGCCGCGAATAATGTTACAGTGTTCATTACATCTACCAATATTTAAGTCCGAAATAAATGACCTTGGTAATTTGATAATGTAATCTATACCTAATCTTCAATTTAAGGTGGATAATCATTGCAACCCAGTCTTTACTTTAAAGAAATTTATTGTACTGTAGCGATTATGACATTGTTTTGCAGTGGTTATTGTAAGGATTGACAATTATTGGTGAAGGTATAATCAAGTTTTATTGTGAACAATTTAATTTTATGTTTTCGTACGTTTATGTTATAAATATGCCAGAAAATGTTAAATGTATAACAGGCACTGTCTTAATATCTTATTTAATTCACAAATTACTGTTTATGACGAGGTGCTATCAATAACAATTACATATACATACCTTTTTGGAATGTATGTATGTTGACACTTGGTTCCTTGTGCTGATGTAAACGGTTTCCAATATGTGATATGTGAACACTATCTAAATATTAAAATATTCCAGGGGAATTCGAGCCCTGTTGAGGGCTACTTTATTTCTTTTGTAAAATTTTTATCCTAGATTTTTTTTACTGGAGCTTTTGAGATCCAATGCTTACATTTATCAATATAAAGCAATTAATGACAAACTTCAAAACATGCCAAAATCTGTGAAAAGGCCCCTTTAATATAACTTCAGAAATATAGAATCAATGTTATAATAAAACTCTATAACTAACTGGCAGTTACTTTAATTCTTGTGCCCTGTTTTCTTTGTACATTACAAAGATTAAATGATATATATTTTATATCTGTAGTTTATATAGAAAACCCTGTAAGTTCATATCGATGAATCTATTTTTTAGATATTGTCTGCGTTTAAATCTATTTTATTGCACTAGTCTTAACAGAGCGTTATCACACTACACAATGTCTGATGTATAAGAGTTAAGATGAAAAATGTATTCTTATGGAATTTGGACCTTAGCATGATAAACGATAATTATTAAAGCTTAAAAACTCATTCCCGACTTCTGCACATGATAAAGAGCACTTTGTTAAAGTTTTATTACTTCATTGATAGCGGTCTTACTAAATAATTACACAGGAAACACTCAGTCTGGCATGTATCCGGTTGTGAAAGAGGTGGTTGACATGCAAATTGCAATCAAATGCCACGCAACGATTAGACTGGCTCCGAACTTCTCATGATTAAATCCCTGCTTTCATAACAAATACGTGACGAGAAAGCCACATTATTTAAGAAAAAAAAAACATGGCGGAACTGAATGACAACGTAAATGTAAGTTTAGCTGCGAAAATAAGCTGTAGGTTAAAAGGGCAAAAGTTATTCCTATTAAAGTGACAAAATATAGTATTAATCCAGCCAGCCATTTACACGCTTTATTAAATTTAGTCGGCACATAAAGATCTAACTCAGCAAGGTATTTGCAAAAACGTTTACATGTAATCTCGTTGCTTTAACTGTCGTTAAACGAATCCAGTTGCATTTTGTCGGCAACTGCATGGGAACATGTGTGTTTTCGATGAAAAAGGTCACGTCCAGTGTTTCACAATCTTTCAGCAATAGACATATAGTGCGTTTTATACCTTGTGTATATATACATGTAATGCCTATACGAGGGTTATTTTTTCAAGCTATGTATTTTTGTCAATATTCGTTGTTGAAAAGTCAAACCATACACAATAGACGTCTAGGTGTACGTTTAACAATCTGGAACCCTTGGGGTTAACTCTGTGGGGGGGGGGGGAAATTTATGATACTGCTGCCTGTGATTCTAACCACTCTACAAAAAGGCATCAAAAGGTACGTGTTTACAAAGTATAAAACACGTGTCTATATTAAATCGTTTTACATCAATGTGTTTATGTTTTTAAGGCACATAGGTATTCGAATATGTAAACGGCTTACTCTCATTCACACTATTATGTTTTAATCACTTCCTATAAATACAAATGAATCTCGTATGATGATTCCACATAATGCGTTTATAAATGAACCGGACCGCCCTACACAAGTCCAACTGATAAGAAATGACTTTCATAGCGAACATAATGCGGACGTCGATGAAACATTTTAGTTTCTTATTAAACGTGTTTACGGTACAAAACTTTTCAATATTATTCTTTTTGCGTTGCATCTATTGGTTGAGTCAAATGAAATTCAAGCAGAGTTATTTCAAGCGAGCTCCTGCTAATTAAGAGAAATACACATGTTTTCTGCTAACTCTGTGAAACATACTGTAATCCCATAGTAATCTGTGAAAATCGGCTATTTATGCCAAAGACAGAATAGCATTTTGCAACGTAAAATATGTAAATTGGACCACGCTCACGTATTTGTAGAATCCAAAAATGGTTTAAAGCTTGGGATGGTTTTTACTGCTAACCTTCAACTAATTAGTACAGTCGTAAACAAAACCTTTGCCCCAATATACCACAATTTACTTAATAATCATGTTCAATCTAAATAAAATGGAAACAACATAAGTGCCCTCTTCTCAAAATATAAAATTACATTATTTATTATGCCAATTCTAATTCGAAGTAAACGTATTAACATATTTTTTCTACGTTTTAGTCAGTAATTTTAAAAGGTTTTTACTTGGCAACTTTTTTTATCGAAATCATCTTAATATACATACGTGCTATTTAATAAAATATACAAAATAATTATTACACACATGTTTAAATTAATGTACCATTTTAGGCATGATAAATATAACATAATTTCTAACATCATGTATGGTTAGGTCTTTGAGTTCACTGCTGCTGTCACCAACAAGGTTAATAACGGACGCACACTCATTGGGCCATATGATATCCTCCCAGATCTTCTTGCGTAGTGCTGTCATTGATGCAGTCTTTGTCTCACATCCGTTCTTATTCCGCTCAGAAAGGATGTTGTCTACTACCAGAGATTATCATGTCTCCTGACTGCGCACTGCCTCCACCATCTCTGCGTTAAGTATGGGCGTTCTTTCGTCTTCAGCTTCAGGGCGTGAGTCGTTCTGAAGGAGACTGAGATCTGGCCGAGGCGGGTAGTTATTGAGGTCCTTGCAGTATTTGATCCTACTGTTCAAGATTGCGGCAGTCTCAAGAGGTTCTCATCAGCGTCTGCTATAACACAGGGCTTGGAATTACTTGTCTTCGTTAGAGTATTTAGGGTGCTGTTGGCCATATTTAACTGCTGGTTCCTAAAAATTCCTTAACATTCCTTAACTCATGCATCCTTTGCTTTTTTTATCTTCCTCCACACCTTCCTGTTTAGTACTTTGTCATAAAATCTTGCCAGGTGTACTTCTCATGCAGCAGCTATCCTCTTTTATCTTGGGGGGTACACATGGCCTCTTCGTCATGCTCTCTTTCCCAAGAAGTTCTTTGACCGATGACAGCAGTGTGTCCTTGGTTATGATGTTATTGGTAATGGTGTCGATGTCATGGTTAAAGATGATCCGGGCTTCATACTTGCCATCTATCTATGATTGGAATGTATATGCTATCTCTAGATCGTTCAGTCAAATCTATTGCGTGGATTCTTTATGATGCGCTTGTTCTTTAAATTCAGCTTGATTAGTGTCAGCACAAAATCCTCGTTACTACAGATGTCTGTGCTAGAAAACGTATTTGTTTTCGCCTTGTTGATTCTGGACTTGAACCGTTGCGGCGCCTGTATGTAAAATATATAAATGTGTACTTGCGCGTTAAGGTACTGGTGTTCGTCGTTTGATTGTTTTAAGTTAAAATCTCTCAAACGTTGAAATATTTGTAAGTTTACAGAGACTTCAAATATTTGTTTAAACAATCTTTAGTAGTCATGAAGTAAGCAAATGTAATCTTGCATGCTCAAACTGCACAAAAATATTAAACGACGAATGACATATTAAATAATTATTGTTGTCAGAAACGTGTTTCACTACTTTATTAATCTAATTATAAACTATATTTTAGTGGTAAGTAAATGTCTGCAAATGGTAACTTTGTTACGATGACTTTGATGTACTTACAATTTACAAAATAACTGTTTTTGTTTGTTTACATATGTCTCAGCACATTTTACATATCAGCTTTATATATTTGTCTTTGATGTAGATTTCTATAACAGAGGGACCCACAGACATGCAAGTTAGATTAACTTGGGCATTCTTTCTGACGATTGTTGCAATAGGTAAGAGCTTGTCAAATATCACAACATTTCATGTCTAATGCTTAGGATTGCGGTTGCGTAATAGTAATTAACTAATACGATTTTGTTCTTTTGCATATCGGATTTATACCATCAATCTTAAGGTGGGCCTACACGTAGCCACATGCAATTCACATGGGTTTAGCCCGTTTCGTGTACCAGCGTGTCTATTTATCGCATAATAAAACTTGTTCAAAACAAATAGTGTGAATTATCGATTTCCATCATGTCATGTGTGGATGATTTAATTTTTTACTGAACAAATATCTATATGTTTACGTCTGTTATTGTTATTGTCTGTGTTTACGCGTACGATATACGGTATAATTTGAACATATCTCCCCATTCGTGCAAAAAGACACCATGTGCCTTCTAATTTCAATGTCACATGGTTCCTTCTTGCACCAAGTGGGTGATATTCATGGGTCACACAATTTGCGAAATAACAAATGCATACTTGTTCGCGCAGTCATAGACTCACCCAAAGTCAATTGGTCTTATAAGTATTCAATTGATTGATATACTGCATGATCGTACATAAGTATTATGATAACTTGTTTCATAAATACATAAATAAAAGTCTGAACTGGATTAGACAAGGGTCCATGTTGTGTATTTAGATAATGCCGCTACGCCACGCCTACTTGTAAATGAAGCGTAGCAACGCTCCGCCCCATGTTCTTCATAACTGCATGTTGACCTCTGATCTGTGTTAGTTAGTTGTTAGGCATTGATCGCTTCTATCGTTGAATGATAATAAAGTAGCCACTGAAATTATATGCTTTTCACTTCGTTTGTTTACCCAAACACAACACACTGGCGACGAGGATAAAACTTTGTGGATTATATTTCGAGAATTTTATCCGTTTAATAAGATTGTGCGTGAAATTCTGGATATAAACACAAAATGGCAACGGGCCTGATTGGGAACATTAACGCATATGACAGCAATGTCGAAACATGGACTTCCTACCAGGAACGACTTGAACAGTACTTTATGGTCAATGACATCGATAATGAACGAAAAGTGGCAGGACTTTTAACACTCCTCGGTGAAAAGACGTACGGGTTGTTAAGGAACCTTACCGTACAAGCAAAGCCGTCCGAGAAATCGTATGAGGAACTTTGTCAGCATTTACAAACTCATTTGTGCCCGGAACCGTTAATAATCGCGGAACGATTCCGATTTCACAAGAGGAAACGAGCAGTGGGCGAAAGTGTGAGTTGTTACGTAACTTCACTTCGATAGTTGGCAGAATTCTGTGAGTTCGGATCGAACTTGAACGATTCGTTAAGGGACAGGTTCGTTTGTGGACTTAAAGATGCAGGAACACAGCGAAGATTATTGTCAATCGTTGATTTGACACTGCAAAATGCCATAGAAATAGCGCTTGCCATGGAAGCTGCACATAAGGACGCCGCCGAGTTACAGTTATCGGCAGCCGCCGATGTGCCTGTCAATCGAGTTGGACATTCAACAAAACCCAAGAAATGGAAGCATCACAAACATGCCAAAGAGAGCAGCAAGTGCATCCATTGTGGGAAAACTAAACACCCCTCCGAGAAATGCAGACTGAAAGATGCAGTTTGTCATCACTGTAAAGCAAAGGGACATATAAAGGCTATATGTAGGAAGCAGTGTATGTAGGAAAACGTTTCAGTGATCAACACTGTGAACAAAGGAGACAACGGGAAATTCATCGTTAAGCCGAAGATTAACGATGTCGAGGTACCCATTGAGCTTGATACAGGATCAGCAGTTACCCTCATATCAAACAAGGATTTCCGAAAACGATTCGGAAATATGAAGCTCGATCCTGCTTTTTCCATACTGAAGACATATTCAGGCGATGTCATAGAGCAACGAGGGACAGTTATGGTGCACAATGCGAATTTGCGTCGTAAAAGGTGATGGGCCTGCACTGTTCGGAAGGGACTGGTTGAGTCACATCAAACTGGACTGGGGCACACTTTTTAACGTGAACTCTGTGTCAACGGAATGCCTGAAGGTACGTCTAAATTCTATACTTGACAAACATAAAGACGTGTTTAGTGACGGTATAGGACATGTGAAGGGCATTAAGGCAAGGCTCACCTTAAATGAAAATGCTCAGCCTAAATTCATAAAGGCTAGGCCGGTACCGTACTCTATTAAGCCAAAAATAGAGAAAGAACTGGACAGTTTCGAGAGTCAAGGAATCATCCCGAAATTGGACACCAGTGAATGGGCGACACCGATCGTTCCTGTCGTAAAAGGAAACGGCGATGTGAGAATATGCGGTGATTTTAAGGTTACCGTAAATCAATCAATCAAGGTTGATAGATATCCTCTCCCAAGAATCGAGGACATTTTCGCCAATCTGTCAAATGGGCGAAAATACAGCAAGCTTGATATACGACAAGCGTACCTACAACTAGAATGCGATGACGAAACCAAGGAGTTGCTTACGATCAACACCCACCGAGGATTGTACCGTTACAATCGGATGCTATATGGGGTTTCTTCTGCTCCAGCTATATGGCAACGCACAATGGACCAAATTCTTCAAGGAATCCCTGGGGTGCAGTGCATGCTGGATGATATGGTGATTACTGGTGAAAGTGATAATTTGCATTTGGATAACTTACAAAAGGTGTTGTGTAGGTTACAGCAATATGGAATTAAAGTAAATAAGGACAAGTGTGAGTTTTTCGTGCCAAGGATTACATTCTGTGGTCAGGAAATTGACGAACAAGGTTTATGGAAGTGTCAGGATAAAGTAGAGGCGGTATTGAATACACCACCTCCATGTGATGTTACATCACTTAGGGCATATTTCAGGGTACTCAATTATTACCATCGTTTTCTGCCAGATCTCGCGACCGTAACAAAGCCCATGAACGCATTGCTCGAGAAAAATCGAAAATTCGTCTGGTCAAAAGAATGCCAGAGCGCGTTCGAAAAGTCGAAAACACTTCGCATTACGGAACCTGTTCTTACACACTACAACCCGGAACTTCCGGTTAGGCTCGCGTCGGATGCCTCACCGTTCGGTATTTCCGGTATATTGTCACACGTTATGCCAGATGGCTCAGAAAAGCCGATCGCGTTCGCATCAAGGTCACTTACCAAAACTTAAATGAAATATGCTCAAATCGATAGGTAAGCATTGGCAATTAATTGGGCAGTACAAAAGTATTACCCATATCTCTATGGTAGAAAGTTCACATTGGTTACTGATTGCCAACCCCTCACTTCAATATTCAGCCCGAGCAAAAGCATTCCGGCAACGACTGCTGCCGCACGCGTTCAGAGATATGCTATATTTCTCTCTGGATTCGATTACGATATACAGTACAAAAGTTCTAAAATGCATACTAATGTGGACGGATTGTCGCGTTTACCCGCGCCGTCAAAGGAAAAGGGTAAAGAAATTTCAGTTGAAGATGTGATCTACACTTCTCAGTTAGAACAAATTCCGGTCACGAGCGCGGAAATCAGCCGTGAAACTAGGCGGGAGCGCGTTATGTCACGTGTATTTAGGCAAGTACAACAAGGTTGGAATACCAATGATAATGACCCTCTTTTGAAAGGCTATTACGCGCGACGAAATGAATTGACGATTCACCACGGATGCTTAATGTGGGGCATTAGGGTGATCATTCCCATTAAGATGCGCGAACGTGTGCTTGATTTATTGCACATCAGCCATCCAGGTATCGTTAAAATGAAGGCACTAGCGCGTAGTTACGTCTGGTGGCCTGGCATTGACACTGACATCGAACACATGGTTAAAAGATGCGAACCGTGTCAGATGCAACAGAAATCGCCCGCGAAAGTTCAGTTACACCCGTGGGGATGGCCTACGTCAAGTTGGGATCGAATACTTGTAGATTTCATAGGTCCATTTCTCTGACGCATGTTCTTGGTTATCGTAGATGCTCATTCGAAATGGCCAGAAGTCATCGATCGGAAATGAAATCGATAACTTCTGAAAGAACAATTGAAGAATTGCGTACAATATTCGCAAGATACGGCTTGCCCAAGCAATTAGTATCAGACAATGGTTGTCAATTTACATCTGAAGAATTTTCTCTGTTTATGAAGAGAAACGGGATATGTCATATAAGAACTGCGGTAGCAAAACCGTCCACAAATGGTCTTGTGGAAAGGTTCAATGGCTCTTTCAAATCTGCAATGCGCGCTTTAATGCATGAAAACACCGATTTCAATTTGAAGATCAACTCTGTCTTGTTGGCATATCGTAATACGCCACATTGTACGACAGGGGAAACTCCTGCAAAACTGTTTTTCGGTCGGAATTTGCGCAGTAAACTTGATTTGATGATACCCGACACACAGACACGAGTCACAAATGGTCAAATGCAATTGTCAATGGCTGACAATAGAAAAGTTCGCGAATTCGAATTAGGCCAACGTGTCTTAGCGCGAGATTTCAGACCTACTGCAAGGGAAAAATGGATCCCTGGGTCAATAATTTCTCGATATGGTCCACTTTTATACAAAGTAGATATCGGGAATAATATGACATGGAAACGCCATGTTGATCAGCTTCGCGCGTCGGAAATGCAGAAGTATTCTGTTATAAATATACCTGTTTTCACACCCTTAGAAACTACTTTAAATGCCGCGAACACAAATGTCAGTGAACTTCAGCCGGCACCGAATTCGATGGAAATAAATGAGTCCCGGGATCATCGTTGTAATGATACGGATTTACGATTTCCAGAAAGACGCTATCCATTACTCAATAGAAGACCGCCCGAACACCTGCAGTACTAATGACACTGATGGTTTAATGTTATGCCAATTACGTTTTATAGTGGCATAAAGACATTTACTTTAACTGGCAGGAGAGAAAGACAGGTTACCGGTTGTTTTTACAACCTGTGTCGAATTTGGACGCTCACTAATTTTCCTAAATAGCATGCTATAATGAAGAAAAGGTCATGCTTAGTTTAGAGAGGTCATGAACTTGAAATGGAAAGGTTTTATTGATTTATCATTCTAATGGTTAGAATTGTGTTTATTGATATTTACATGTAAACGGATTTGTATGTATGTTCATTTTTATTTATATGTATGATCAATGAAATTAAAAGGGGAGAATTGTTGTGTATTTAGATAATGCCGCTACGCCACGCCTACTTGTAAATGAAGCGTAGCAACGCTCCGCCCCATGTTCTTCATAACTGCATGTTGACCTCTGATCTGTGTTAGTTAGTTGTTATGCATTGATCGCTTCTATCGTTGAATGATAATAAAGTAGCCACTGAAATTATATGCGTTTCACTTCGTGTGTTCACCCAAACACAACAGTCCACTTCTCAACTCGTTAATTATATGCCTATATGGGTCGTAATATAATGTCATGTTTCTATGGCATCTGTTAAAATAAATACCTACTCGCACGTACAGTCACTATAGGTAAGGCAAGCTTAAGCTTTACGAAATATATGTCAATGTTTAGAAGCAAACTGTCGAGTAAATGTCTATTTAAATGATACAACAAATCAAATAAATTGTATATGGCATTGTCAGCTTTTGTTTTAGAGCTTGCATTAATTTTAATTATTATAATGTACCCATCAAGAGGTTATTGGTTTAAACATATTTTATTCTAAAGGTGTCCATTTTTGCACTACAATGTTAATACATCGTCAACATTATTTATGTGCACGTGTATTGGATTAACATCCAAATTTGCAATACTTAAGAAAGAAACAAACATTATAATTACTAACTTTGAATGAAAACCTTTTTGAATGATAAACTATAAAACAAACTTTCCAAATATAGCATGCAATAAACTGTTGTTCCTCGTATAGACCGGGCGACTATATGTCTAAAAGACGACATTTGCGTTTGATCTGGTCATTTTGTTATTAACTCGATGAAGTAGATAACTAAAGAAACAGCAAAGGCAAGCTTGATCTCGCTTCAGAGGTTTAGTTAAAATACATGTAGCCCTACGGAATTTACTTACGATCAGTTCGTACAACAGGTAATTTGATCTGCTGAGAAATGAAATTAATAAAACATGTACATGTAATTCGTTTGCAAATTAAAACCTAGATATAAAACGAGACTAACTAAGAAAAAAATCATCAATTCTTATTTTTTCTTCTTTATCATGTTTCTAAATTAATAAGGTTTGATAAATAACAATGTTTTGCCGACGTTTTTATTGTATAGGCAATTACTTGATCTCGTGATTTAACATGACTAAAATAATACAAAACGTGTACGATTATTTTTTCCTCATTTTTATATACGCGGCCCAAATGCGACTAAGTATCGTTCAGTATAATAAACCACCAACAGTTTTCATAACGATTGTTTGACCGTGAGTTCACTGATTATTTCATTTCACCACCACAAAGCAGCATCAACGTCGTAAATAGTATTACTTATAGAGAAACTTGTTTACAACAACAAATTTATAATGCATCCCTTATGACATACATTTATATGAAATGAATGGGCTTTATTTTAGGGCATGGGCGCAGTGTTCAAGGATTAAGCATAAAGATCAATTCCGGCAGAAACATTACGTGCGGAGAAGACGTTACCGTAGCCTGTCACAACGACGTCAATGGAATAGTTATCCAGTTTGCCTCCAATCATTCTGTTAATTACGAAACAATAGCAGAATGCCAGTTTGATGTTGACCCCCAACTAATGGATACAAGATTTAAAGAAAGGTTCACTGTGTCTCAATCATGTATACTAAGGTTAAGAAATTTCACTGAGCGCGACAGTGGGACATATAGGTGTGCAGTGTTGTTCAATGAAACAAAACGTGTTAGTGATGAGGTTTCGTGCACTAATGGTATGTAAGAAAAGATATGTTTTATTGTTTTTTGTAATAACCCTATCCAATTAATTATATTGCTCAACATTAGAACAATTCTGGTTTTCGTTACCTGATATAATTTTCAAAACAACTAGCTGTACTAAGCTGTAAGGATAGCTCAGCAAACCAGCATAAATATTGGGGTAACAAAATCAAATATATTTGAATCGATATTCATTTAAGTGAATTTAAGTTAATACAGTTAATTGATGTATCGTATTCCTGTGAAACAAAACGTTCGTATTAGTCTAGTTCGAAATATCAGGTGTTACGTGCACATGAAATTCTTCGAACAATGCTGTTTTATTTTAAGGCCGTCCGTTTACAATCAATGTATTGTTACAATATCGTTAACTACTTTTACATAAGGTATTCACAAATATGTGCATTGCTTTACAATGTAGATCGTTCATGTTGAGAACGCAATTTGCTTGTACAATATGTGTAAGATTCCATCCGTGCTTACGCGTAATAAGATGTTTAAACAAACATTATTAACTATAGCGTTTTAGAGTTTACACGATTTCACAACTTAATAGCGACCCCTTAACATATCAGTACCGAAATTGATGTGGTAATGTGTGTGTGTTTATGTGCAGGTTCTACAGATCTGGTGCCAGCTATGGCAACTGATAAAGCCCAGGAAAGAACGGAAATAAAGGATTGTAAAAAAATTATAATAATTCTTAGCTCAGCACTTAGTATCCCACTAGCGTGTATCGTCACCTGCATTGTATACACACGATGCAAGAACAAAGGCGATAAGTCAGGTATGAAATAGTTATCCTTTAACTTAATTGTGCGAACTTCGATGAGACAAACGATGATAGGTTGATTTAGGTTAAAAACGTGCATGTACTAGGTGATAATACACAAATATTATATCGGTAATTATTTCACAACATGTAACGCAAAACACACACACACGCGCCCTCATGCACTTACGCTCGCAAATTCGCACCTTAGTTTACAGAGGCAAACCCACAAGCACACGCATGTTTTGTTTAATGTGAAGCAATGTATTGAAGACAACTTATAATATACGTATTTTTATTACAGAATCAGGTACAACTGCAGAAAGTATACCACTCGAGCAACAGGTATTATACCAATAAGCTAAAAGTACATGAAGCGTACGTTTTATCAACGTTGATTCAACTTAATTTATCGTAAAGGAAGGCCTCAATAAAAATATGTAGCTTAGATACAGTTCCGTTGTACGTTTTCATTACTATGTGTTATCTACAAGCTGCCGTCGCCTCTTACGCTTCTATATAACCGATTACATGTTGAACATTGCATATTTCAGAACAAAGTTCTATCTATGGAACTTATGTTGTGTACTAAAAATTGTATAACAAAATATAAAACCTAACGATTTAGAAAACACATGCATACAATTTTACAATTGTGTCCAATACGGCAATCAGAGGGACGGGAAGCGAACTAGAATTGGACATGCATGTTAGGTTAAGGATTTCAAGGACACGCCTGCTAAAAATATTGTATTTTATAGGGCTCCCACGGGTCAAAAAATTTATTTGTGTCGGGTGGGCGGGTCAGGTATTTAAAAAATCAATATTGTTTTTGTTAACTACACTCGTCTACAATAAAACATTTATTTTCTTTAAGGATGAACATATCAGATACATTTAACAAATAATCGTTGTGAAATAAGACTAAATTACTTCACAAAAAAAGTATTCTTTATGTAGAATTACCTGATTCTTTATAGTAATACATGAATTTATTATAAACTGTGAATGATAAAACCTCGATTACGGGATATATAAAGACAAAGTTCAGCAAAATAAACTGCAAATGAGTTGAAATAACCCTTTTAAGCAAAAAACACTGCTATGATGTGCTTTCTCTATAAGAATGTAGGTGTATCTTTTAGAATCAAAATGACTTGAGCAAATAAAGAATATATGAGATCATGGGAATAGATGTCTATCTTATTTCGATATGTAGTATTATTTTCTTTAAATTAGGCACACAAAATCAAGAGGCTAATATGCGCAATATAGACTGCTTAAAAACAAATCCTTCATAACTTTGTTACAATAATTGTGAACAAATGTAACTTGATGTATCAAACTGTAAACAAGATCTTATCTCACCATATCAAGACTTAAATAAGAAGTATATAAGATGGAAAATGACTAGAAAACTGAGGAAAGTAAATACTGTCTTAATTAATTTAAATTATAACACAACTTCAGCGTAAACAATTCTATACAAGTCAAGTAACTAAGTTCTTTTTCAAAAACAGCAACATATCAACATTATCACTTTTCATGCAGGATCTTTGCTTAGGCATAATGTAACCAGATGTGGAGAACACGCGCTCACTAGCAACTGATGTTGCTGGAGTAATTAAATACTTCTTGGCGATGTGTGCTAATTGTGGGTATTTTTCCTTGTTGGAATTCCACCATTGAAGTGGATTTTTGTCCAATTTGATACTTGGTTCAGCATGGTAACCATTCAGTTCAGTTGATACTTCATCAGAATCAGGAACACTAAAATAACGTTCAGAAAAGATATCCCCAAACAGTTCAGTAAGTGCAGTTTGTTGTAACACCACATCAGAGAGCTTCGGAGTGTTGTTGTTACTATCAGAATCTTAACTGGAAAAACGACTGGACAGGTAGCTTCACCACCTCGACAGTAGAACGAGTTCTGTACACAAGTTCAACTTTACAATGTTTACAAACAGTCATGCCTTTGTCGGCAATCATAATGCCCTTTTCGTTTTCGGATTTAAACCCGAAATACGCCCATACTGGCCAATCTACATACATGCCAGAATTGTTTAGGTCCAAAGCGGGACCTTCCATAAAAAAATTGTCGGGACATTTGACCAAAAAGCAGGACACCTAAAACGATCTATCATTCCACTTTTACTGTAGTCAGTATAGTACTAACAAAAACTCTTGATACTTTTATTCAAGACATAAAACATCTGATATGAAGCATGAAATCTAAAACATAACAATAACAGTATTATTAAATAAGACAATAGCAAACAACGAAGTTCAATACTCATTATATTACTTTAAATGGCAAACATTAACGCAGGGGAGGCTATCCAGTACACTAGAAGTACGGGTTACAGTAAACTATCTACCGAACAGTTACATCAGCTTGACACGGAATGCGCGGCCGTACACATTTCCGAGGTAGGTTTTTGGTGAAAGCAAACCGTCTTTGTGTTCATTTTAACTGCCAACAACGCCTTAACCGTTCTATGGCCCAGATTTTCCCTTTCTTCTTTCTGAATTTTTTTTCAGTGCGATGAAACAAATTCTGGATCGGCGTTTGAGTGAGGGATTGACAACGCTAAAAAGCAAGTGAAGAGAGTTGCGGGAACCGAGCATTCTGTAGTGGTGTCTTGATGCTGGCAATGCACGACCAGAAGGGGTCCAGTGCCATTCCTTTAACGTAAGGGGGTAACGCGCTTTCCGAAAGCAGCTGGATATCGACGAATTCATCATGAATACGACCTAGATTTCCCACACGCACGGACAGCTTGACCACTAAAAACAAAAATGACATTTGTCAATATCGTATTAACTTCACAATGATGCTTAACGTAATTATTTCTTGTTTGTTCATTTATGGTGTGTCTTTAACTTGTTAAAATGACAATTAATCTGTATCATATCTAAATAAAAAATGTATATATTTATGTATAAACCTACCAGACTCTGTCGATGTGTTCTGTCTGTTCTCTGGACGAAGGCAACTTTGGGTCTTCAATACCTCATCGTTGACCGGAAACTTTGTGAGCATTTTCGTGGTCAACTCTACGTAGAACGCCCTCACCTTCCTGTGAACAGTGATTCAAATTTACACAGGTGTTCCGTGTATTAAACGTATACGACTTTAATGTGATTATTTACTTATTTTAAGACACATTAATATGCCCATGTTTGATATTCATTAATTAAAGAAAAAATATTATTTGTGTGCACAATTTCAATTAAAAAAAATGGTTTTGTTAAGTTCTTTTTGTACCTGAAAAAGGATGCTTGGACCTCCGGGGGAGCCTCGTCATGGTAGGTACGTGTGGCGTGGCCTATTGCGATCGTGTCATCATCGTGCTGGTTGTCGCGGGTCTCAAAGTCAACCTTTGTTACGTCTGCTACAGTAGGGTCAAACTGTCATGAATAGCACGTCGTTGTTTTTAGCTTAATTGGAGTAGGGTCAAACTTTCATGCATAGCACCTCGTTTTTATTATAATTACACCCACTTACACTAGACAGGATTGGTATCACTTATTGGACTGTTTGTTGCGATTTTGGTATATTGCACATTCAGATTATCCCGCTATTTCGGAACTAAACATTGAATGTAAAAGACTCATTAATGACGTAGAGTTAATTTCACAAAACAATTGTTTTGTAAACCGTTTCAAACAAAGGCAAAAGCAAACACATTTTCAACATTTATTTTTATCTAACCCCTTACCGCGTCAATAGTTTTAATTCCTCTTTATTCTTTATTATTTATTGGTAATCAGTACACAAAGATTGACAAAATACTTATAATTACACAGAAACATGAGCTTTGAAACACGAGATTTGAAACCACGAAATAATATTATTGATTCCGGAAGCGAGATGGAAAGTCAGAACGGCACATTTCGGGTATTTTCGGGTACCCGTGTGAGCACTAGTATTTTAAAGTCATACCATTTGAGTCGAAATTATAACTCCCCAATTCTTAGTTTAGCTTCCTTGCGCCGTCTTAGCCCTCTTATTATTTCTTATATTGTTCCAGGAAACGACGACTCCATTCGCAACGCCTCAAAGGAAACCCCCTGGTATACGAAGAACACCTTCTTATAATGTTCGACCTGGGAATACAGGTACATTCACCAACTTTACTATTGTAAAATGTCTTGAGAACAAACCATTTTTACGCGCTTTATTTGTAATTGTCTGTTTGGCTTAATATTGAAGCATTTTTGTCACCAGATGTTGTGCACAATAAAGCAACGCAGCTTCAATTAAGGAGTATGGATCTTTTTTTATAAATTTGTTTTCGCAAATTTTACATTTATCGCAAACTTAGTATATTTATTTAATTATGATTGCATACATCAATTAATAAAAATTTATAGTTGCATGGACTGTTTTAGTATATACATTAAAATACGCTGTCAATTGTGTTTTTTTTTAAATTTAAATAAAATCAATATCCTCAAAAAACTTTAACATGTACGAATAAATATCAGACCCATACTTAATTTGTGTGCATGACTTCAACACAAACTGCTGTGTGAAATACATTGAAAAACTACCTGTGATTGCTTTTTCACAGACAATATCAAGAAGGCATTCGCCAACAGATCGATATCCAATGTTGAAAATGATTCAGGAGAAACTAACGTCTGATACTGTGTGGAAACTACTCAAATAGTTCATTGAAGAATTTTGATGTTCATTTTTCGTATATGTATAGGTAAGCTTATGTTATGTAACTGCTACTTACACTACGCTGGAAACACAGCAAGACGGTAAAGCGAGCTCTCTGATATAAAACGTGTCCTGATTAACGTATTGATCGCTTGAAGGAAAAACGTATGAGCAGTTCAAAATAAAAGAAATAATGTGTTGTTCAGTGAATTGTATAAATTTGACGATGTTATTAAATGAAAAAATCAACGGATGGACATGTGATCATATATAAAAACGCAAAATGTTGTTTTTTATAAGCTTTGCATGCATTAAGTGTTATTCCCTGTTTGTTATTGTCACCTATGCTTTGTTGAGATAATGAGATTAATAAATCTTTTGTATTGCTTTGTCACGTAATTACACATTGTTCCTTAATAATACACAGTAACAACCAAAGTTCATTTCTGTTTTCATCGAGATTTAGTTCTGTTAAATAATTTTTAACACAACGCTTCTAATGTTCATGAAGTACAATTTTACAGCGCGGCGGCCTATTGGCCACCACGTCAAGAAAGCGTGACTACTCTACTCGATTGTCAAAACTCGTTCCAATGGTCCCCGGGTCCGTTAAAATTACTCCGCTTTTATACCAATTTCGTTACGTACTCGCCTAATTCGTGACCCACGCCTGTCATCAAGTAATGGGCGTCAAACGTGTGCATACCGGACTTTTACGCCTCTGTACTCGCGGGTCTCCATTTAATTTGACATCTCCAATTTGTATTGCTTAATGTACCTACTAATTGTTTATATGCATTTTGCGAGTCACGATTCTTATATTTTTCTGTTCGTCACATATTACTGAAATATACCTATCGGAATGTCGCTTCTTCCCGCTTAATGTACCTACTAATTGTTTATATGCATTTTTCGAGTCACGATTCTTATATTTTTCTGTTCGTTACATATTACTGAAATATATCTATTATCCTTTCATAAAATAAACTCATAATAATAAAATACATTGCATATACATTTTACTGAAATATACCCATTATAACCCGTTACATTACAGCTTCGTAACGGGGATTTCTGACGAAAAGATTTTATACTCATAAAGGCATTTTCCCCTTAAGACTATTTAAGGAATCCGATGTGTTCTCTTGTCCTTATGATATTATTTCTACTTCAAGGTATTTACCTACGCTCATCAGATATTAACGATGTTTATATTTGTGTCAATTTCCATATATGTATTAGTATTTTATCAATAAAAATGTTGGCAAAAAAGACATTTGTATGGTCTCCATGTTTCAACGTGATAAGGGCATCGCAAGTTCACAAAACACATTACACAGAATTACTCTCAGTATCGAAATATCACCCTTAATAAAGTAGTTTTGTGTTCGTGACAGTTAATTGCTATTAAGCTAATCAGCAATTTTAGTGTACTGCACATGCGACATTTTTCTTAAAGGTTGTTTCGCAGGTACGTTTGAATCTTTACTGTTAAAATATTATGTAAGTGTATATCTTTTATTGTAATCTTTGAATGTATGTGTGCTTTTGTTTTGCTGCGTGTTTTACCAACATATTTGTAGAATCTATGTTAATAATAAAAGTATATAGTTTCATATTTGATTAAACATATTTATTATCTACGATAAGATCGAATATTCGACTATTCGAATACTTAAATGACCGAATAATCTGATACCACTTTTGCTATTGGTCGGTATATGTGATCCTTAGGTAGCAAATGCTCGCTTGTGCTCATTTTTGGTTAAATGGCGTCTCGGAGACTGCTGAAATAGCTTTTAAATGAGAAATCGACGGAAGAAAAACAAGTTTTCAGCACTGTCTAGTACAGTACGTTATTTAAAACGTCATTATTTATGCAGATATTATATACAAAGGTTAATTCTAAAAACAGGTGAATATCGT